>NC_054701.1:77464981-77522481 GCF_016097555.1 Gigantopelta aegis
TTTAACGATTCGTTTCTCGTCCTGATGCCGGAGCTGGAAACTCTAGATCTCAGCTACAACCAAATATCCTCTTACCACAGTGACTACCGTAACGAAAACCATAACTTGAAGAAGTTACAACTTGGTCACAATTGGTTCACAGACATACCAAATTTTTGTTGGCCAAATGCCACAGCCCGTTACCATAGACTCCAAGGTTTGTACGTCGACAACAACCTACTCCACAAGTTACACAGATTGTCTTTTCCTTGTCTTAGTACTGTACAAAAGATTTCGCTAAACGGTAATCTGATGCACGTTCTAGAAAACAATACATTTAGCGAACTTCCGCAACTCTTCACCTTGCAGTTAACTCATCTACCCCAACTACGGAAGATGGAAGAATTGGCCTTCAATTCTACGTCGCTTTACAAACTGGACCTATCTGGCAACAGCCGGTTAACATTCAAAATGTTTCCCGGACACTTCCCATTCATCTGGGCAACTAACCTAGGTGAGCTGAATCTCCAGGACACTCGGATAATGCTTACACTAAGTAGTTTTAGATCCATGCTGCTTCAGTTAAAGTCCATCAAGCACCTGAATTTACAGAGAACACAGATATCCAAATTACCACGAAGAACACTGAGTCATCTACCATCATTAAGGATTTTGGATTTGCAAGGGAACTATTTGGCCACATGGAACACTGAAACGTTTAGTAACGTCACGCAGTTAGAGTACTTAAGTCTTGAGGGTAATCGTTATAAGTATTATTAATGAAACGTCATTTCCTCCGATCGAGGGGGGGAGTTAGAAGCCACATTAGAAAATTAACCTCGGTAACAACGACCTTCCTCTGCACCATGTGCCTTTGCTGTGGTTTCGCACATGGATGGAGAAAAGCAATAACGACCAAAACTATACGGTTCGTCAACTATCCAAACCGTTATTATTGTAAGACCCATACCACCAGAGACTAGAACATTATAACCCCACTGCCGAATCTTGCAAAGTTAAGAATCCTTATGTCGTTGCCTATGTATCATCAGGAATATTCGTTGTTGTAGTGCTTGTCGCTGCCCTGTTGGTATACTACAACCGTTGGAATATTCGATACTTCATGTATACAATGAGACGACGTCGGTATCGACAGCTGCCTGGGCGTGAATTGAAATCAGTTTGATGTCTTTGTGTCCTTTGATTCTGAGGATTCAGACTGGCTCATGGAAGAAGTGGCTAACTTTTTGGAGAATGACCTAAACTTCAAACTGTGTATTCACGAAAGGGATTTTGAAGGAGGCAAAATGATTATCGATAATATCGTGGACTGCATGGATCAGAGCGAGAAGATCATTATGATTGTGTCCAACAACTTTGCCAGGAGCAACTGGTGCCAGTGCGAAGTGAACATGGCTCTTAACCAACAATTTGAAATTCACAAGGACGTCATTGTTGTTATCCGTGAAATGGTTGACAGAAAATATATGTTCAAATATCTCAAGGCATTGCTTGCTACCACTACATACATTGAATGGAAGGAAGATGAAAGAGCGAAACAGGTTTTCAGAAATCGTCTGCAAGAAGTCATGACTCGTAAAAATGATGAACAGTAAATGAAGCGTTTTAGGCTTGGGTCCTTGTTTCAGTTTAAAGACATGTCACGGTGTTTGACTTTTCATCTTTATTCGTGTTTTCTTGAACTGGCTTCCACGACGTCTGCGTCTGGGGGTCAGACTTTATCACGGTTTTTGTGACTTTTCATTTACCATAATTCTGTGTTTGTTTGCGACACAGTATGTGCTATAACCATGTTTGTTTATAATTCACAATGGAATGTTTTATATGTATTTGTAACCCTTTCCCTTACGCTTCTTTGGGTAAAAGGATTAGTTCCTTACTTTACGGGTTTTTATATAAACCATAGTTGAGTGTTTTTGAAACCTATTTTGTCTGCCTTGTAAACATCACACAGATGGGTTTTATTGCCAGCTTTCTAATGCACCTAATAAAACAATTATCGGGTTAGCGAGTAGAAAGTTAAGGGAGATTTAGTGATGTTAACTAACACAAAATGGCCGTCGGGTAATCTTGAGTACGTCTAAAAATGGTGCCTCCAGTGACGTCCATACTACTTCCATTAGACCAATCGGATAGCGAGTTGGCTGGGGTATTTAACGGTTGGCACTCATTTTTTGAGAAGATCAGGATATTTTTGAAGTGCCCAAAAGGCATGTAGGTTATTTCAATGAGGTATCCCCCCTCTGGAGTTGGATAATTTTTTTTGTGTCATGAGGTTCGAAAAAATATATATAAAAATAAAAAGTTAAACGAATATATCTATAAACCACAAAAAAACAGATGTATCAAATATAACACAGCGGGGTATGGTAAGATATTTTTTAGTTCTTGCGTTTGCCTGGTATTTTGTTTGACAATGTAATGTTATACATTGTGTCTTATTCCGAATCCCGATGTGCAATCGAAATGAAAACCACCGTAAGATAACCTCCAAAATGTTTTATCATAAGTTGTAGGTTAAATTATATTGATCTTTTGGTTATATAGGTATAGTTAGGGTATCCGTATGATTTTAACCTGAGCTAAAAACCTTTGGCCATATTTGCATAACTACCCCCCAGTGTAAGTTATTTGCAAGTTATTGTAGTTGTTAGATCGTTAAGAATCTAGGGTTTGATAGATATTCCCCTCCCCCTTGGAGGTATGACTGATCTCTCCAGGGATGTTCTGTTTATTAGATAGATATGTATCTGACTAACTTAGTATAATTAAATTATACTTGAGTGTAATATTGTTTTATACAGATGTCATAAATAAATAATTATAATAATTAGTGTTGGTGTAGTTATTTTAGTGGAGAGATTGTGGATAGTTTTATCATTAACTAAGCAATTATACTTTTCTTACTGAACTAAACCTTCCTGCAGCGTGGCCAGCTAGACATTATGTCATACACCTAGACTGAAACGTAGCTATACAGTTGGCCCCGTTACAGGAGAGTTTAAATTGGGACCTCGGTCCGGGATTTTCTTATTTCATTTAATAGGGGGCTCGAGCTATTTGATGTTTAATTTCTGTACAGACAGAATGATTTGCAAATTTGTTGAGTTTTTAAAAGTCTGTTATATCCACTAAAAAAATACTGACATCATGGAGCAAGACTTGTTGAACAACCCTAATATACCTCATTAAAAAAGCAAAAAGGGCAGAGCTAATTGAGCTAGCTAATTATCATAATGTTTCGATCGCCCAGTCAAATAAAGTAGAACAAATCAGGGAAATACTAATTGAAACATTATGTAGCCATGTGTTTGATAAGGAAGAAGAAAATTACAGAGAGAGTGTGGAGATGGTAGAACCTGTTCAATTAGATGTATCTGACTTAACGTTTGAACAGAGATTAGAACTTAGAAAATTAGAAAGAGAAGAGAGAGATAGAGAGAGAGAGAGAGAGAGAGAGTATGAGAGAGAGAAGGAAGGAAGATAAAGATAGAGAGTTCCAGTTAATTAAATTACGATTGGAGCATGAACACAGAATGAGAGAAGGGGAAAGGAATAGTGAGACAAATTCAAATCATGGACAGGGCACAAATGGTTTCAGAATTAATGACTGCTATAGGTCAGTACCTGCTTTTGATGAGACTAAGGTCGACTTATTTTTCCAACAATTTGAGAGGGTAGCTAAGGAGTTAGACTGGCCTAGGAATTATTGGCATTTACTTGTTCAAAGTCGTTTTCGTGGTAAAGCTGCTGAGGCGTACGTGGCATTAGATGATGATCGGGTCCGTGACTACGCTATATAAAGCTTACCAGTTAACTAATGAGGCGTATCGCCAGTTGTTTCGCAGTTTTAAGAAAACTGAATCAGAAACTTATGTTGAATTTGTGACCAAGAAACAAAATAGTTTTGATAAATGGACTAGGTCGTTAGAAATAGGAAATAGTTTTGCCAAATTACGGGAGGCCATGATTCTAGAGGAAGTTAAAAGTTGTTTACCACCGGCTGTTAAGCTACATTTATCTGACCAAGGTATTGAAAGTGTGAAAGGTGCCGCGGAGGTTGCGGACCATTATACTCTGATTCATAAAACTAGTCAGTCTCAATCAGGTTTTGTGAGGTTTAACGAGGTTGGACGAAGAAATAGTGTTCAGGCAGGTTCTAGTTGGAATAACGGTGGCAATACTAGAGGTAATGTGGGTACCACTATTGGTAAGGCTAGCTCGGTGAGTGATAGTGCCAAGTACGGTTTTGCCAGACAGCGGCCTGGTTCGTTAGGCGGTAGTCAGTTGTCTGCTAAGGCTAAATCATTCCAACCACGTTGTACGTACTGTAAGATGACAAATCACACAGCGGAGACGTGCTTTCGACGACAACGAGACAATAAGCAGGTAGTGGGTTTAGTCAGGACTGAGACCGAGTTCAACACTTTGTCATTGCCACGTGAGCGACAAAGATATGAGAAGTATGTGTCGGTGGGGACTATTTGTAATGATCAACAAAATAATAACCCTCGTCCTGTCTCTATCTTCCGTGACACTGGCGCATGGCAAAGTTTAATTGTAAAAGATGCTCTTAGTCATCCAGACAAGTCCTGTCCCCAACTGTCTTGATGTAGTCAGTGATATATTTCCAGCTTGTGTTACTACTCGATCCATGACCAGGCAAAAGTGTTTTAATGAAACCAGAGGAAGTTGATTTATCTGATACAATGCTGTCTCAGTGGTGGGAAGAAAATGATAAACCCGACTCTGTTAAAACGTAGGGTCCGAACCTAGTTTACAGTCTGTGGAGTCTGACGAGGTTAAGTTAGGGCAGTCAGTTGAGGGAAGTACTCAATCAGTTGAAGTTGATAGCCCCCATGAAGCTTTGCTACAGCTTTGCTGGAGCAAAGAAAGTCTATGTAGGGCACAGAAAGAGGATGTAACTTTACAATCTGTGTGGAGTAAAGTAGTTGATGAAAAACAGGCGACTATGGAAAACGAATGTTTCTATTTACATAATAATGTACTAATGAAAAAGTGTCGGTCCAAAGTAGTATTTGATGAGAATGAGGAATGTGAATGCGTGTCTGTGGTAGTGCCTAAACCATATCGGCAGGAATTATTAAGCTTAGCACATGACAGCTTGTTTGCCAGCCATTTGGGTCATACAAAAACATATGAACGTATGGCATCGGATTATTATTGGCCTGGTATGTTTCGTGATACTAGTGAGTATTTGAGAACTTGTCATGTATGTCAGATGGTGGGGAAACCCAATCAGGTTATTCCGCCAGCCCCACTCAAACTGATACCAATTACAGGGCCGGCATTTTCAAACGTTTTAATAGACATTGTTGGGCCATTGCCAAAGACTAGTCAAGGGAATCAGTACCTGTTGACAATTATGTGTGTGAATATCCGATTTCCTGAGGCTATTCCGTTACGTAAGGTTAATGCTAGTGTCGTTGCGAGAGCTCTGATAAAATATTTCACAATGACAGGTTTACCAGAGGAACTTCAGTCAGACCAGGGATCGAATTTTATGTTCCATTTGTTTCGACAAGTCTTAGCTCTATTAGACATAAAACAAGTAAGGTCAAGTGCTTATCACCCAGCTAGCCAGGGGGCACTTGAAAGATTCCATCAGGGTTTGAAAAGTATGTTGAAATGCTATTGCAGTGAAAATGGTAAAAACTGGGATCAGGGAATACCTTTTGTACTGTTCGCTGCACGAGACTCTAAGCAGGAGTCTTTAGGCTTTTCCCCATTCGAGTTGGTTTACGGTCACACCCCTAAAGGCCCACTCAAACTAGTGAAGAGTAGTTGGATCAAGGAGGATAGCTCCGATCATCTACTAAATTACGTAGCTAAAATCAAAAATAGATTATGGCAGGCAACTCAGTTAGCAAATAAACACTTAGCTAATGCCCAGACAAAAATTAAATCATACTTTGACAGGAAAGCAAAAGTTAGGGAATTCAAAGTAGGTGAAAAAGTTTTAATGTATTTACCCCTACCTAAATCATCCATGCAAAACAAGTACTTTGGCTCATTTTCGATTGCACGCCGGGTTAGTGACACTGGTTATGTTGTCAACACGCCAGGTCGACGCAGGGCTACGAAATATTGCCATATCAACCTGTTAAATCCCTACCGTGAACGTCTCGCGACTCAACCGACCATGGCAGTGGATTTGGAACCAAATGAACCAGGTGATGACCCCAGTGACACTTCAGATATCCGGCTTTCTAATAGCGAAGTGTTGACAAATCTGAACCATGTGCTGTGCTATCTTCAAGGTACATGTAAAGATGAACTTACTGATACAATCAACGAGTTTACGGATCTGTTTCCGGATGCACCAAGGGTGACAGACATCATGGTCCAGGATATCGAACTCGAGAGTGATACGGTTATACCTATAAAGCTGCACGCGTATCGAGTAAACCCTAAAAAAAGAGCCATCCAACAGTAACTTGAATTCCCCGTGTATACTTGTTCCAAAGCCGAATGGAAATTTTAGGTTGTGCGCTGATTTGCGAAAGGTGAACCAGCTGATAAAAGGTGACTCGTACCCACTTCCTAGGTTGGATGATTGCATCGATAGTGTCGGGAATTCGAACTATATATCAAAGTTAGATTTGCTCAAAGGCTACTTACAAATTCTTCTGTCAGAACGGGCTAAACAGATTTTGGCCATCGTCACCCCAGACGGACTCTATCAATTTAGGGTGATGCCTTTTGGACTCAAAACGGCACCTGCTGCTTTCCAGCGACTCATGAACTGTGTTCTTGAAGACTTGCCAAATGTCCGTGTATATTTGGACGATGTGGTAATTGCCAACAATACATGGCAAGATCATATTCATGACATCAAAACTGTGTTCACACGACTCCGAGATGCTAAACTCACAGTCAACCTGACCAAGTGTGAATTCGGAAAAGCCCAGGTGACCTTTTTGGGACATGTGGTTGGTCTTGGGAAAGTAGCTCCTATCACAGCCAAAGTGGACTGCATCCTGAAATATCCTCTGCCCACCACGAGGAAAGAAGTTCGGCGTTTCCTGTGGATGGCCAGGTACTACCGGGGTTTCTGTCCAAACTTTGCTACGGTCGCAGCCCCAATCACTGCACTATTAAAAAAGGGAACCAGTTTCCAGTGGACAGAGCAATGTACGCAAGCATTCACTCTTTTGAAGAACTTATTGTGTACCGCTCCTATAATGGCAGCACCAGACTACCAAAAACCTTTCAAGCTACCAGTGGATGCAAGTGACGTCGCATGTGGTGGTGTCCTATTTCAAGAGGACGCCCAAGGTCTGGACCACCCTGTGAGTTTCTTTTCAAAGAAATTTAATAAACACCAGTTAAATTATTCTACTGTGGAGAAGGAAGCCCTTGGACTTGTCACCACATTAAAACATTATGAAATATATGTGAAAGCGGCCAGCCATCCAGTAACAGTATACACCGACCACAACCCGCTTACGTTCATCAATCACATGAAGAGCACGAATCAACGCATCCTGAGATGGAGCCTGATGCTACAGGAGTACTCCCTCTCCATTCAGCACATTGCAGGATCATGCAATATAATGGCTGATTCCTTGTCAAGGATATGATCCTTGTGATATCGGAACGTACATAGGTTGTTATTCTGGACTATGATGTGAACTTTGTGATTATGTAACTCTTGTTTTATTTAGTTGTATACTTTGATTATACTCATTTGATAATTACACCTGGAAAAGCCATGCCAAAGAAAAGAACATTGAAGTACTTTTTAATATAAATTATTGTATGTTTGTTAGAAAATTTTCATGCTGAATGCATGCCAAATTTCCTAAAGCTGTGAGGGGACGTGTCACGGTGTTTGACTTTTCATCTTTATTCGTGTTTTCTTCAACTGGCTTCCACGACGTCCGCGTCCGGGGACAGACTTTTTCACGGTTTTTGTGACTTTTCTTTTACCATAATTCTGTGTTTGTTTGCGACACAGTATGTGCTATAACTATGTTTGTTTATAATTCGCAATGAAATGTTTTATATGTATATGTAACCCTTTCCCTTACGCTTCTTTGGGTAAAAGGATTAGTTCCTTACTTTACGGGTTTTTATATAAACCATAGTTGAGTGTTTTTGAAACCTATTTTGTCTGACTTGTAGACACCTTAAATGACATTACTTAATTTTATGTTTATGTTAGCCAAATTTAAAAACATCACACAGATGCGATTTATTGTCAGCTTTCTAATGCACCTAATAAAACAATTATCGGGTTAGCGAGTAGAAAGTTATAGGAGATTTAGTGATGTTAACTAACAAAAAATGGCCGTCGGGTAATCTTGAGTACGTCTAAAAATGGTGGCTCCAGTGACGTCCATACTACTTCCATTAGACCAATCGGATAGCGAGTTGGCTGGGGTATTTAACGGTTGGCACTCAGTTTTTGAGAAGATCAGGATATTTTTGAAGTGCCCAAAAGGCATGTAGGTTATTTCGATGGGGTATCCCCGCTCTGGAGTTGGATAATGTTTTCTTTGTGTCATGTGTTCGAACGGATGGATAGCGGGGTATGGTAAGATACTTTTAGTTCTTGCGTTTGCCTGGTATTTGTTGACAATGTAATGTTATAATTGTGTCTTATTCCGAATCCCGATGTGCAATCGAAATGGAAACCACCGTAAGATAACCTCCAAAATGTTTTATCATAAGTTGTAGGTTAAATTATATTGATCTTTTGGTTATATAGGTATAGTTAGGGTATCCGTGTGATTTTAACCTGAGCTAACAAATCTTTGGCCATATTTGCATAACTACCCCCCAGTGTAAGTTATTTGCAAGTTATTGTAGTTGTTAGATCGTTAAGAATCGTGGGAGTTGATAGATATTCCCCTACCCCTTGGAGGTATGACTGATCTCTCCAGGGATGTTCTGTTTATTAGATAGATATGTATCTGACTAACTTAGTATAATTAAATTATACTTGAGTGTAATATTGTTTTATACAGATGTTATAAATAAATAATTATAATATAATTAGTGTTGGTGTAGTTATTTTAGTGGATATTAAAGATTGTGGATAGTTTTATCATTAACTAAGCAATTAGACCTTTCTTACTGAATTAAACCTTCCTGCGGCGTGGCCAGCTAGACATTATGTCATACACCTAGACTGAAACGTAGCTATACAGTTGGCCCCGTTACAGGAGTGTTTAAATTGGGACCTCGGTCCGGGATTTTCTTATTTCATTTAATAGGGGGCTCGAGCTATTTGATATTTAATTTCTGTACAGACAGAATGATTTGCAGATTTGTTGAGTTTTTAAAAGTCTGTTATATCCACTAAAAAAATACTGACATCATGGAGCAAGACTTGTTGAACAACCCTAATATACCTCATTAAAAAAGCAAAAAGGGCAGAGCTAATTGAGCTAGCTAATTATCATAATGTTTCGATCACCCAGACATTGAATTCGTCAACCTCAATGATCACCTAAGCGAAAATGAACTAGCACGGAAATTAGCAAGTAACTCCACCATCCGCCCCGCTCCATCGACCCCCAGGAGCTCTGTCAAATGCCCCGGCTCATTAAATCTAAGCCAAGAACTAAAGAAAGAAAGAAATGTTTTATTTAACGACACACTCAACACATTTTATTTACGGTTATATGGCGTCAGACATATGGTTAAGGACCACACAGATTTCGAGAGGAAACCCGCTGTCACCATTACATGGGCTACTCTTCCGATTGGCAGCAAGGGATCTTTTATTTGCGCTTCCCACAGGCAGGATAGCACAAACCATGGCCTTTGTTGAACCAGTTATGGATCACTGGTCGGTGCAAGTGGTTTACACCTACCCATTGTGCCTTGCGGAGCACTCACTCAAGGTTTGGAGTCGGTATCTGGATTAAAAATCCCATGCCTCGACTGGGATCCGAACCCAGTACCTACCAGCCTGTAGACCGATGGCCTGCCACGACGCCACCGAGGCCGGTAAGCCAAGAACTAAACTTAGATACAGACAGTGAGTCGGAAAACGAAGCAGAAGTGGTAAGCATCCACCCAGAGGTCCATCTCAAAAATAAATACGGGACACTCGCCACACCGGGCAGAAGTCATAAAAAGGCCAAAACAATGGAAAAAGAAAACATAGATAACGGAATTAGACAAATAAAAATCAACGGGGATAACCCAACTCTGTATCAATATATGTACTGGCAGCAGACCGTTGCCGAAGCAACCAAAAACTCAGCCGATATGCTCTACCACACGCGATCAACAATTGGAGACACCTTCATCAAAAGTGATGAAGAAACCCTAAAAGAAATAGGCCAATCAGTAGAACTCAAGACCAACCCAAACACCGATAAAAGCGATCGTCTACAACTACTGCCAGTCGCCATAGGCAACAAAAAAACATAGCTAGAGTCAAGGTTGGAAAGCCATACCTTTCATCAAACCGAAGCAAACTGCTGCCGTCATCCAATGGTTTCTAGTCAACATTGAGGAATCCTCCCCGAAGTCGGTGTGGTTCACGCGTGTCCCCCTGCATGTACTGATGGAGTTGGCGACGAAGTCCACTGATGGAAAGGCTCCATTCGTCGTCAACAGGGGACACGGCTTCCGGCGGCGGCTTGGTCTTGGCTGGCTGGGTGGTCGGTGATGTCGCCTTCCTCTTCGCTGCCGCAACAACAAGTCCCTGCGACGACTCAACGGGAGCGGTCGGTATAATTGACCGCTGCACCGGAGTCGTCGTCCGTGGGGTGGAGGTGGAGGTCGGTGGTGTCACACTTGTACGCTGGCACATCGCGATGTCCAGGTCGGAGTATGGCTGATCCGGGGATGCGGGTGCCGATGGCTGTCGCGTCCTCTCCGGCGAACTCGGTGGGGGTGGCGACGCAGAAGGAACCGCCGCTGGCGTTTGAGCCGCCAGCTTTGTTCCCCCCCTGAGCTGTCCCTGGCACGGGTTTCTTCTTCCTCCTTCCTCTTCCAGTCCCTCCTTTCCTCTTCTTTGGAGGCGAGTCGCCATATATCAAAGACACGGTTGCCCGTGACCCGGTATAGGTGACCCAAAACTCCAACAGAGTACCAAAGCTGGCTATCAGTCCCCTCAGGTGGGGGGGGGGGGGGGGGGGGTGGGAGGTCGAGATTGCACGTAGACACGTCTACTCGCATCGAGAGACAGCTGAAGAAAAAGTAAATTTCAACCAACGAGCATTCCATTCCAATATTTATTTACATGCTCATATACCACGAAGGTTTCAAGCATGTCTGTCCTGGGCATAATCTCTGGCCTTTGCCAGTGACTAAGTCCAGGACAGAAAAGGGTGGGGGATAAGTTTGAGGTGGTCAGATTTTGGAATAAGAATTTAGTTGTGTCCAGCGACTGCGCGGACCGACTAGTAGACACCGAAAATGGGCCATGTTCTGACTGGCTGAATTTCGATTCCTTCGGGTCTAACTAGAAAAAGCTAAAGTATACGGAGACTAACTGCACCTAACATCATGTCCGGACTAAGAATTTAAACCCAAAAATAAGTTTGACTGCTCGGCCAAAAAGGTTTTAAGGTGATTTGAGCAATTGAACGGGCGCCAAAGTAAATTGCGTTGGACTATTTATAAAAAAAATAAACATAGAGATTTTGAAACTCGATCGAAAACGTTTAAAGTCCAACTAAGCCCAAAAAGGAGGATACCTGTCCTAGTTAAGGTTGGTTTCTCGGGGATCCTGGAGTTGCTCGGAGAGATGGCAGCTGGTCTTTTCGCTGGCGTAGAGCCTGTACTACCGTGGAGTAACCGGGGCCGCAGACTGCACTGAGCATCTTGTGAAGAGACCTGTTGTCTATCTTCCAAAACAAGACGCACTGTCTGTAGATCTGCTCCCTCCGATGGGTCACGATTACTCCCGGCGTACTTCCAAAGGTCTTATGATGGATTTCGTAGCTGCTGCCGTCCTCCATTGGCTTCCAGTCTATGTTGGCGTATCCTCCCCGCAGTTTGGTTGGTTGAGTGGTGTCCCCTTGCATGTATGGGTGGAGCTGATGTCGAAGTCCACCCAGGGCCAGGCTCCATTCGTCCTCGTCCTCGTCCTCGTCCTCATTCTCTTCCTCTTGTAGGGGGACGGCTTCAGGCGGCGGTTTGGTCTTGGCTGGTTGGGTGGTCGGTGATGTTGCCTTCCTTTTCATCGCCGGAACAACAAGTCCATGTGGCGACTCGACGGGAGCGGTCGTTATTGACCGCTGCACCGGAGTCGTCGTCTTGGGGGTGGAGGTCGAAGTTGGTGGTGGCACACTCGTTCTTTGGAACATCTTGATGTCCTGAGTGGTGTACGGCCGTTCCGGGGTTGCAGGGTCCGCTTGCGGTTGCTTCCTCTCCGGAGGACTCGGTGGGGGCGGGGTCACAGAAGGGAGCGCCACTGGCGGTTGAGCCGCCAGCTTTGTCCCCCCCTGGGCCGTCCCTAGCACTGGTTTCTTCCTTCTTCTTCCTCTTCCGGTCCCCCCTTTCCTCTTCTGTGGAGGCGGGTCCCCGTACACCAAAGTCACGGTCGCCCGTGACCCGGTGTACGTGACTCGAAACTCCAACATGGAGCCGAAGCTGGCAATCAGTCCCCCCAAACCAACGAGCAAACTCAAACGCCACCGACGAACCCACAGCGGACTCGACGGAAGTTACCGCGTCCGCTATCAGTAAACAAACCAGCACGGACGGGAATGAAGCTACCGCGTCCGCCGTGACAGCTGTCAAAAAACCGAACCAGCAGGCCACGGCGGGCCGACTAGCGGACACCCAAAATGATGATATAGAGCTAGGAAAAATGACACAACAACCGATAACCAAAATAGCCACCAAAAAAGGAATCAATATCCAATCGCGACTCTCTACTCGTCCAAAAACCTATCTACCTTCGAGAGCAACAGCACTAAAAAGATTAACCAGTCAGAAAAGTAGAACGCCAACCAAAACCGGGAAAAACCAAAACGCCACTAACTTTCTGAAAACAAATCTACCCAAAACGGCTCAACCGACAGTAAAACCAAAAACTACTAAGCCATCCGGAATAAACACCCAAAAAATAGGCATTAACCCTACCACCCATACCACCACCAAAGCTATACCTTCCCTACTATCAATCTCTTTCTCCAAGGCCACACCCCCACCATCTCTCACCCCTGCCACCATCATCTCCCAAAAACCCATCTCTAATCCCCTCCCACCACCTATCCTTCTCTCATTTCCACCCCAACCCAAATCCCTAAACCTACCACCCCAAACCCTCAACCTACCATCCTTACCACCCCGCCAACCCATGGCACACACCCCCCCCCCCCCCCCAACTCAACCCGAACTACTTACCAGCCAGTCAAATAAAACCAACAATAAATGGCTAGTAAAACTTCACCCCCTCCCACCCCAAGAAACGACCAAACAAGCCCTCCAAGCCGGAAACCCACAAATAAAGATAGAGGAAGTAAGCACCTGGACAAATGGATACCTACTGATAACAACAACAGTAACCAACAGTAACAAAATATACATTCTTGGCCGCCGCTATCTTCTTCAGCCCTATGAAATCAAACCATCTAAATGCCACCACTGTCAACATGCTTTAGATGAGGACAGAAACACCCAAGAAGCTCCCTAAACTCGCCGTGCACCAGGCCCATACAATGTCCAACCTGCCTAAACCGGCACATGGCCCACGACAATCGCTGCCACCACTACCAGAAAGCACTAAGGCAACAAAACCCCCCCCCCAAAAAACCTAACCACCCAGCAAAGTCAAACGTTTCCGCAGCCAAAACCAATCTCAGCAAACATAACCTACGCCGACGTAGTCAAAACTAGAGAGCAAAACCAAGTTAGCGAACTCAAAACCATAATAGAAAAACTAGTTCTGGAGATGTCAGAAATTAAAAACAACCTTAAAAATAAAAATCTCTATAACTTAACTACGGGACGGAATATGGGAGACAAGTCCCCCTCCCCCCTTCCCCCATAAACAACAACAACCAAGGAAAAAAGGGCCTTAGCGTTCTCCAGTGGAATGCTAAAGGCCTCCATTCAATGGGACATGGTGCTGAACTCATTCAACTAATTGGCACCAGTAACAACAAGCCAGACATCATTTGCTTACAGGAAACCTGGCTAGGAACCTCCAAAAATAAAACTAAGAAAACTAATAATAAAAATAATCTAACCAAACCATTCAAAATACCAGGATATACAAACTACTTTAAAAATAGAGAAAACAATACTAGAGGTGGACTAGCCACACTAATAAAAAATAATATACCTCATTTAGAAATAAAATTCCAACCTAACAATAATAGTTTAGAAACCTCGGCCTAAACATACAGCATGACACTAGGAGCATCGACGTCATCAACGTATACAGCCCGCCAGGACCAGAGCACAATAAATTAACTCTAAAAGACTATAACAAACTTATCAGCTCAAATAATAGTGTAATCATAGTAAGAGACTTTAACTGCCACAGTAGCTTATGGGGAAACCCCACCACAGATTCTCAAGGCGACATATTAGAAACCTTCATCAACAATAACAACTCAGTCTGCCTAAACGACGGTAACATCACCTTTATCTCTGATATCAATGGAAGTACTTCAGCCGTCGACTTAACAATCACCTCAAACAATATAGGAGCTAACTCAAGTTGGGAAGTCTTGGAAACTCATACTAACTAAATATAATTGCAATGAAACGTTCATAGAAGAGGAAATATTTACACCTAAATTTAACTTCTCCAAAGCTAACTGGGCAGGATTCTCCAAAGAATGCCTAAACCTTTAAGTTAATATCGAACTAAATGTTAATGAAGCTACTAACGAACTCACTAATAATATTCTAAAAATAGCAAATAAACATATACCAATAGCTAAACCCTTTCGGAAAAATCATTCAGTCAGTTGGTGGACTGAAGAGATAAAAAATAAGTGTAATCTCAGAAATCGTATGAGAAAAATTAAAAAAAACCCCTGGCAAACCAGAATATCACAATAAATACAAAATAGCTAAAAACGAAGTCAGCAAACTAATAATTACAGCTAAACAAAACAGTTGGCAAAAATTCTGTAGTGAAATAAATAATAGAACAACAGTTCGGGATATGTGGAAAAAAGTTAAAGCCATCCAAGGGCACCGCGCCATACCCATAGTCCTTCAAAAACATAAACCAGCTCTCTCTAACAAACAAAAAGCTAACCTACTCAGCAAAACCTTCAGCAAAAATAGCAGTAACGAAAACTTTCCTAAAGAATTTCTTGATCAATTAAACAAAAATAATACACTACCCACCAATCAACCAACTGAAACCAAACAACCCAATAATGATAACCTTGAATTTAATCAACCAATAACCTTAATTGAACTTAAAACAGCACTCAAAGCTAAACAAAAGTACTGCAACCGGACCTGATAAAATTAGTTATACTCTCTTAAAACATATGCCGGACTCAGCACTAGAGGTAGTGTTGTCGCTATTTAACAAATTGCTGCTAATCGAAAAGAGTAGCTCATGAAGTGGCGACAGCGGGTTTCCTTCCTCAATATGTGTGTGGTCCTTAACCAAATGTCAACGCCATATAACCGTAAATACAATGTGTTGAGTGCGTCGTGAAATAAAACATTTCCTTCTTCTGTTTATGTTCATATATACTATAGAAATATGACTCCATCAATCTTGACGTATGTGTATTTATAGTTATTTGTTATATGTGTACAATCCGCTCCTTTGAGCCAAATAAAGATATGTTCTGTTCTGTTCTGTTCTGTTCTGTGGTCCATCATTCTACCCACCATATTAGTTGTAATCCATGTAGTGATTCGTTTGAACCGGCCTCGGTGGCGTCGTGGTTAGGCCATCGGTCTACAAGCTGGTAGGTACTGGGTTCGGATCCCAGTCGAGGCATGGGATTTTTAATCCAGATACCGACTCCAAATCTTGAGTGAGTGCTCCGCAAGGCTCGGTGGATAGGTGTAAACCACTTGCACCGACCAGTGATCCATAACTGGTTCAACAAAGGCCATGGTTTGTGCTATCCTGCCTGTGAGAAGCGCAAATAAAAGATTCCTTGCTGCTAATCGGAAAGAGTAGCCCATGTAGTGGCGACAGCGGGTTTCCTCTCTAAATCTGTGTGGTCCTTAACCATATGTATAACCGTAAATAAAATGTGTTGAGTGCGTCATTAAATAAAACATTTCTTTAGTTGTCTGGCAGTTATGATAATATGAATAAATGTTGTGTTTTTTAGGGCATTTTAGTTCAATTCGTGCAAAATTCAGTCAGCCACTCATCCACTCCACCCGTTACAAAAATGGCAGCCCGTACGCCCATGCAATGGAAACACACTCAGGACAATTGTTCTAAATTAATAGACCTGTAATACAGTGTACGTGGCAGTGTGTCACCATGTTTCAGCACACACCACAAAACACTCTACTACCTGTGTCACAACCCTTCATAATATACCAAAGGTGCACTACATAATTCTATTTATAGCTTATATTTTACTTCCGGATGTAACAGAAGAAAAAGGTAAACGTTCATTTTATTTTAACTTACTTTTGTGTTTAGATCAAACATTTAAAAAAAAAAATCAAGCACGCTATCGTGGGCATGCGTATCAGCTATCTGTACTGTCTATTTAGGGTGGGTAGTTGTTAATGGTAAACACTGGTTGATGAGAGAGAAATGTAGTGGTCATGGCTTACACCTCAACATTAAATCGTTAAAAGTCGCCGAAAATTATCGACCAATTACACTACTCTGCTGCTGTTTTAAGCTATTCACAACGTTACGTAATAACCGTTTAAACTTATGTATTGAGTAAAACAATATCATTAGTGAGGTACGATGTATTTTTCGAACTGGGGTGTCGTTAAACATTCAGTCATTCATTAGTGAGGCACAGACTGCATTTCGTAAAGGCTATTCAACTACAGACGACATATTCACATTACATAACTTATCGATTTCTTGAAAAAAAATGAAAAAAAAAATTATACTGTGCTTTTATTGATTTTCAGAAAGATTTCGATATGGTACCAAGAACTCAACTTTGGCATTAGCTGTTACAAAATAACATAAACGGTAAATTTTTCAGAATTATCTATCAGATGTATCAAGCTCTAAAATAATTAATTTCCGTAAATAATCAACAATCAGCTTTATTCCATTGCACCAACGATATCTGTCAAGGCGAACATTTATTCCATCTTGTTTTCCTTGTATCTCAACGATTTAGAAGATTATCCAACCAGAGATGCGAAGGAATTCCAATTAAGAGAGATAATCAAGAACACCCAGTAGACACTGCAATGCACATCCTTTGTTTGTTATATGCAAGTTCTTTATTGCTTCAAGTTATACAACTTATAAGCTTTCTAATAAAAACAGCAAAATATAATAACTACATATTTACAATATCTGATAATAGTGGGGAGCGCTATAGCACTATCTAAAACACATTCATGCATGAAAAATCAATACACATCTAAAATAAACGAAATAAGCCCTACATATATGCATGCTAAATAATTACGTGGGTAGTAATATGGAAGATATTAAATATAAACACATCATGTGCGTAAGGAAACTAAAGACACGTATACAACATAAATCTTTAATAAAAGAAGAAAAAAAAGTCAAATAAAATTTAAAAAAACTAACAATAATAAAATCATAATAAATAAATAATAATGATACACTGGAAACACTATCTTAGAAAATGTTGAAAAATACAAATATTTAGGAATTACTTTTAGTAAATGAATAACTTCCGAACTACCAAGAGCAGCATTAGAAGAAGTTTGCTCACTGAGCGCTTACCTAATTAAATTAAATGGTTAAGTAACGTTTGAACGCTGGCTTTTTCACTGTCAACACCATTTTTATTTTAATAAAACGGCGATCGCGAGCCAGTTCGCTCAGAATATGGAACTTTAACCATTTTTCTACCCGAAAATAGTTTTGTTATATTTTTTTGATTGATTTTTTCACCGTCATTTTTCATGTTTTTAAATCGTTTAAATTTCATTCCTAATGGAAAAGCTTGAGGATTCCCTGCTAAATTCGGAGACTCGAAGGGATTCCCCGTGTCAAGCAGTTCGCTAGCCAATTAATACCTGAGATACTTGCCGAGCTATCAGTTTAAATATTTTTTTGATTGTTGTAGATTATAATCCGTCATTTTTTAATTGAAACAGCTAGCTGTCTGAGTAGATTTTTTTCCTTTATTATTTTAGTTTGGATCGACGTTTTGGAAATAACAAAAACAATATTTTTTTTCTGTGAATTTAAATAAAATTATTTCAAAAATTAAAAAAATAGCGAAAGATTTTTTTTTTTTTTAGACAATTTTCGATTTTTGAGCAATTTTCCACGGTCATTTTCATAACCATAGCAACCACAAACTTCAATTAAAATTACTACGTTGTAGACATATCTTACAATTTAAGGTGGTTGTGTTTTGAAGATTTTGACGAAAACGCGATATCTGAATTTTTTTGTGAAATTCATGAAACTCCTAAATTGACTAATTTTAATACGCTGTATGAATTCTTTATTTATTATAAATTTCGTTAAAAACAAATCCGGTTATTTGTTTCTTGATTATTTTAGTTTGGGTCGACATATAGTCAAACAAGGAAAAAAGTTTTGGAAATTTTAAAAAAGAACTATTGTTTCTTTTAATTTAAATTAAATTATTTCAAAAATTAAAAAAATAGGAGCGAATTTTTTTAGAAGTAAAGTTATTGCTGAACACGTAGGTGCCGATTGCTGTGACGCGAACGATAGTGAATTGTGTGCAAGAGTCAGGTGAACTATAATTATTTCAGTTTGCATGTCAGTTTGAAAGAAAGAACAAACTAATTGTAAACAGAAATAAACAAAATAAAACATTATGTACAGATTAAAATGCCCCTGTTACACAAAAAATTAACTCCGAGTGTCAACTTGCAGCAGTATTGTCCTGTAGTGCACAGGACAATTTTGTATGATTACACCCCTTCTCTGTAATGGTCTAGTCCGGCTCGGTCACAGACAGTCAGATAACTATTATCCTGTTCAATTATTTAGACCCAAAGTTGTTTGCAAATGTTACGTTTATTTCCTATTCGATATTTGTTTTCTTTGCATTTACATGAAAACAAACCCAAACCCCGACAGGTTTTATATACAAATCATCATATAAAATGCACAAAGTTGACTTAATTCCACTTTTTAAAAATCTCTGTGTCTTTTGAATGCACGTTATTTCTCCTATAAATAACTAAGGTCATTTGCATATCAAAACATTGGGATCTGAGGCTACGTGAAGGCCATTATAGCTTGTTTCACTAAATCAAGGTTATTATTGTTTTGCAGTGTGTAACAGCATTGTCTAATCTTTCCGTTAAACATAGGTGTAAACAAACAGAACATGTAACCCTTTCTTGTAGGTGCATTATATTAAAAAAAATTAGCTAATGTATTATGTATTTTTATTTTATTATATCAATTATATATTAGCATACCATACCTAACCTAACACAACTGAGGTGTAGCACAGTAATAAACACAAATCACCTCACACACCGCAGGAATGTGTTTTCCAAATTTAGAAATAAATTTAATGCAGGGCCGGACCCAGAAGACCGGGGGGGGGGGGATAAAATGTCAAAGGCCACCAACATCAAATAATAATAAAAATGCTATTTAATTTGCCTCTAAATTGGGAACTCATACGTATATATATATATATATATATATAGTATTTAGGGTGGTGCTAGGGGCTGGGGTTTGGGGGTTGGGTGTTACATTTGTAAAGCGAAAAACCAAAGGGCTATTGTTCGGACTCGTATGGGTTCAACCACTTTTTCATCCCGCAGACACAGCCCTGAATGTTCAAAATATGATAGCATTGCTTGGTCAATATCATCATTATTTCGATCTATGACTGCACGTGCTATTGTAGCAATGTGTAAACCACGTAAAATACAAGTTAGGTAGGGTGTATAAATTCATTGAAAATGTATTAGTCGACATTCTTGTTATTGTTATTTGAGGAAAAATATGGGTAAATCGAAAAACACTTCAGTTGATGTAAAATCGTGTATTAAGAACGTTTTCGATTATTTTGAAGATGAATATCAGCGCTGTAGACCTAGGTATGCTTCTTATCGAATTGTCGATCGAGTTGCCGCTGCACTTAAAGTTTCGGTTTCAACAGTAAAAAAACTGTGAAAAATCTAAGCTCTACGAATCCAAGCACAGAAATCACTGTTAAAAAACGCGACCGAAAACTCATCGATTTATTTGATAAAGATGTTATTAGACGACGAGTATACAGATTTTATAGAGAGGGGGAATTACCTACATTACATAAGATTAACGTGGCTTTAAAGCCGCACACCCTAGTTCCATCCAGCGAAAATAAATTATAATTTGGTTAATCTACAAACCTGTAACACACTTAGATCACGTTTTTATCAAATGGAGTGAAAAAGCAGGTTTTATATCGATAAATACCATGGGAATCCCCATGTCCCAATTGCTTGAAATAATTTTGAAAGTTAGTATTCTGATGTCACCGGTAGATGTCGCTCGAAGCACAACAATGCCTACGTCACGACAAATTTCACAGACTTGGGGTGCGTTCGTTTCACCTCTCCTGGACATGTTCCAACTGTTCTGTCCTGGTTGTATCCCCTCTCCAGATATCGTAAGACTTAGCAAAATTATTGGTTTTAAGGGTTTGTAACGTTTTGTATTGAGACACTTACTTGTCTGAACTTTATTGTTACTGAAAATGTTCACGAACTGTGAAGAAAAAATCTCACAAATGAACAACAACAAATCGGATGTTGATTGCGCGAAACCGTGCACGAAAAAAACAAACCGAACCAAAATGATAACGGTCACGTGATATACCAACGTCTGTGACATTGAAATGGAAACATCCCCTCTAAAAATAGATTGGACCTCGCTTGCTTAACGGTTTTTTCTCGACAGCACGTCTTGTGAAAAAATGCAAAAAATGAATTTCGTGGTTTTACAAACATCAGGATTACCAAAAAGCACTTCAGGTGAATGGAAATGTGTATTCTAAATAATAAAATGTAAGTAAAGTGCAATTTTATTTGTGAAAAATGGGGTTTAATAGCGAAAAACAACGCCGTAATGGTTAACAAATAGCCGTAACTAGGGTGTGTCCCTTTAAGGGAGGAATGTGGAATCAACATATCCATATCAACTTTACGAAGAACACTCCATGACCTCGATTTTAAATACCAACATATGTCTACAACCGGAAAAGTGATTTTGAGGACGCCAATATATCAGACAGGAGACTGTCCTATCTCCATGAAATATCCAGTTTACGAGAACAGGGGTATTTAATAATGTATCAAGATGAGACCTGGGTGAATGTCAACCACACAAGATCCCACCACTGGACAGATATCCACCCGGGCACAAGTACCGCCAATCACCTGCCGAAATCAGACGCTGCTGATCGAGTTCCTAAACTCTGTTCGGTGACTGGGAAGGGAAAAAGACTTATTATTTGTCATGCTGACTGTGATAAATATGGATTGATAGATGGCTGTGAATGATCTTTGAGGCTAAAAAAAACAGACGGAGACTATCATGGTGAGATGAATCATGAAAATTTCATCAAATGGTTTGAAGAACAACTTATGCCTTCTCTACCAGAACCTTCTGTTATCGTCATGGATAACGCAAGCTACCACAACAAATAACTGAGATTACACGATGTCCTGCACTAAACGCTAAAAGGAAGAAATTCAGTCGTGGCTACGAAACAAAAATATACCTTTTGAGAGTAAAACATGACAAAGCCAGTTCTTTATGAACTTGTGAAAAGTAACAAATGTGAAAAGCAATTTGTTACTGATGATATTGCTGAACGCCATGGGCACTTGTGTCTAAGACTGCCGCCAATACATTCTGAACTCAATCCGATAGAACTTGATCTGGAGTCAAGTCAAAGGGCACATAGCTCGTCATAATGATGGTAAAATGACCACGGTGCGGAGAGAACTTGCACATGCATTGAACTCTGTCACACCTACACACTTCTCTGACGCAGTTAAACATGTAATAAAGATCGAAGAAGATTTTTAGAAAACAAAATAGTTTTATAAGAAATAAAATACCCCCTGTGATGGTCCCCCTTAACGAAGATAGTGATGAAGAAATAAGTTCGTCGACTGATTAAAGTATTTCCCATACCCATCAGGAGTATTACTTTAATGTATGCATGAACTCTTTAACACACCAAAAAATATTTATTTTTCCATATCATTCACTATCAAACAACCTAACAACCTATAAACTAATCGACTAGAAATGCATATAGACTACACATACATACGAGAGAAATGTTTATTTAACGACACACTCAACGCATTTGATATACGTTATGTGACGTCAGACAAAACGGTTAAGGAGCATTATGACAGTGAGAAAGAAACTCGCTACCCGCCACATGGGCCACTGTTTCCGATAAGCAATTTTGATAAGCAATAAGGTACGTTTTATATGCACCATCCCATAGACAGGATAGCACATACCACAGCCTTTATACATCAGTTGTGGTGCACAGGCTAGAACTAGACACAACCCAATGGGTCCACCATGTGGGATCGATCAGTCGACCTACCATGAACGAACGCTTTACCTCTGAGCTACGTCCCGCTCCATATACAAAAGAAGCCTTAAGTGGGGTTGGGGTTGTGCAGAGGGTCACACCTCCACCAATCGCATGCATACCATATTCTTCTCTCTCTCTCTCTCTCTCTCTCTCTCTCTCTCTCTCTCTCTCTCTCTCTCTCTCTCTCTCTCTCTCCTCCTCTATAACCAGATAAACCATAGATTAAAATATGTTTGAGTGCGTCGTTACATAAATGACTTCTCTCTCTCTCTCTCTCTCTCTCTCTCTCTCTCTCTCTCTCTCTCTGTCTCTGTCTGTCTGTCTCTCCCTTCAGCGCGCGCGCTTGTGTATTCCACAATGTAATTATAATATTTGATACATATTTTTTTTTCAAACTGAGGTTTTGTCACTTGAACTCCCCACCTGAATCCGCGCCTGCTTCATGTTTACAGATATTTTCTTAAATATAGGTCATACTACGATTTGTGCGGATAGGACGATAGAACCGAACATTAGTTTGAAACGCACTATAGAACGATGCTTTTGATATGTAAATGACCTTAGTTATTTATAGGAGAAATAACGTGCATTCAAAAGACACAGAGATTTTTAAAAAGTGGAATTAAGTCAACTTCGTGCATTTTATATGATGATTTGTATATAAAACCTGTCGGGGTTTGGGTTTGTTTTCATGTAAATGCAAAGAAAACAAATATCGAATAGGAAATAAACGTAACATTTGCAAACAACTTTGGGTCTAAATAATTGAACAGGATAATAGTCTATATTTAAACGGATGCGCGTCATAAATGATTTGTTAATCTAAAAATAGACCGCCTCGCCAGCAAAATTCTTCTAATGACTAAGTCAACAGGCTGCCAGGGCTATGTACTTTGTACTAACAAAAACAAAGGAATACCATCTATCAACTGAATGCAAACTTAAAATGTTCGACTCGATGGTCCTTCCAATCTTATTATATGGCTGCGAAATTCTGGTGCACGAGCAAAATGATATATTTAACTCTGTACAAATCAACTTCTTTAGACATATTTTACCTGTTACGAAATCAACACCATTTTTATGTTGTACGGAGAGCTAGGACGAATGACAGTTGAATTACTCATACATAGAATAATGATATGCTACTGGGCACGGCTTTTATAAGGAAAAAAATCAAAACTCTCTTTGTTATTATACAAAGCTATGTTAAACGATCATCTTACTAACGGAATCAAATATAATTGGATCACCGTTAACAAAAACATTTTGGATAACTTAGGAATGAGCAATGTATGGATATCTCAATCGTTCATATCAGTAAACTGTCTCTCGTAACAAATCAAACAAAGGCAATACGATCAATATTTACAAATATGGAGAAATAACTTATCACAATCATCGAGTGGGAAGGGTTATGAGCTATATAAAGAAAACTTACTTCTTGAAAATTATTTTAGTATACTTCCTGAAAAGCTGTGGTCAGTTATCATAAAAATTAGAACGTCTGACCATTATTTACCCGTTGAAACTGGTCGTTGGAATAACATACCTATAGATGAAAGACTTTGTACACTATGCGACGTAAATGATATTGGCGATGAGTTTCATTATGTTTTTGTTTGTAATGTTTTTCATGACTTAAGGGTCCAGTATATACATTCATATTACTATAAACGACCAAGTACTTATAAATTTACAGAATTAATGGACTGTAAGCGAATCGGAACATTAAAGAAATTAGCATATTTTATAAATGTAATTATTAGTAACTTTAAACGTCCCTAACCAAACAAAACAAAAATATATAATTATTATTATGATGACATATTTGCTTATAGGTACTTGGCCACACATGAGTTTTATCTAGATTATATTTATATGAACTCCAACATGTGATATGTTTATAACGATGTTCTTAAATATGTACATGTATCTAATGTATTTAGAGTTTTTGTTATACACCCTGTTCTTATAGAATTTTATTTATTGGTCTTTGTACATGTCTATTTTCAACCATCTTGTCACGTGACTATTATAAATTGTATATATTCCTCCTATGCCGTTGTGTAACGACCCGAGTAAATAAATTCTTGTCTTGTCTTGTTAAATGTGTTGGCTTGAGATCAAATGACAGGACGGTGATTGGCCGTCGTCCATTACTGGTTATGTGATCATCACCTCATACGCTTGAACTGTTGATAACCGCTGTCCCAAAAACCAACAGGTAGGGCGAAAAGTGGGCTAGTAGTGGCTTAAGAGTTGGTAAGTCAATTGATTGAATACCTTAAGGATTGATTACTTATTTTATACTATAACTGTATTTTTATGCCTTGTAAATATGATTGAAAAGTGTCGGAGGTGGGGGGGGGGGGGGGGGGGGGGGTGCTAAAGGGCATTTTTGAAAGTTAACTCCCGTTGTTGTAAGCAGACGCGTGTTACAAAGCGGTCCAAACACCATTGGATTTTAACACAAACTTACACGTAATATTACGAAATACAGTGACATGTACATAAAATGCTCACCAGAGATTCATTGGAATGAAGTGGCCGTTATATAAAATAGCCTTCATCTATTTTCCATTTTATTAAATTAATTTAGGCTATCAATACACTTTTTTATATTAAGCAGTTATGTGCATTAAATATCGTAAATTATTTATTACCCATATGGTTAAAATATATTGGTACATATTAAAGAGATACGTCCCACTTTGATGTCATCGACTGGCGCACTACAGCTTTAAAGGAATGTCAACCAAACGAGTTGAGTGATATAAATTGTCACTGGGATCCTATAATACTCGTAAATGAATAAAACACGATTATCCAAATATCTCTCCTAACTGTATATCTATTAGGCTACTACCCGAGTGGCCCGGCTCTAGGAGTGATCAGAGATAAGATCTGATATAAATATATATATGTAGCACGTTTGTTTCACTAGAAAACACAACAAAACACAATACTCTTTGGAATCTGTATTAACTCTAACGCTGACAAATGTACTTGCCGCAGTAGTTAATTAACAGCAACAATATAATAACAACCCAGAGCTAATCACTTAATTAGTTAATCACTAGGTGTCTAGTTTACACAATATTCTAATCACTTCACCGTGATACAACACATACACGGGTGATAATTGAGAAACGCTGCCAGGGGAACGTAATTAATAAAGGAATTACAACTCTATTCCTAGCGTTGGGTTCCAAGTGCACATCTTGGATTAAGGTATTGGTAACCGTTGGAAAGTCCTGACAAATGGAAACATTGTCTTGAATCAACGTAGTCAACTTTGCTCGCTGGGGGCTGTCAAGGTGCTGTAGATAAGAACTCAAGTCTGCTAGAATCTGACTGTTGGTTAATTTGATCTCTGCAGTCTTGACGTCATCACAGGAAATTGAGTGACTCTCAATTTGGACAGGTAACACTGGAACTATCGGCAGTCTGTCAAAATAACCTTTTAGCAAATTCATGTGACAATACCTACTTTTCCTAACCCTATCAGGAGTGTTTATCACATACCCTGTCTCATTAACCCGTTTGTGCACAACATATGGCCCGAAATACCTGTTCTGCAATGAACCCCGTTTAATGGGAACGTACAGCAGCACCTTATCCCCTGGTTTAAATTCCCGACGCCTAGCCTTCCTATCAAACACTGATTTTATTTTGCTCTGAGCATAGCTCAGATGCTTCCTAGCTAGTTCGGTCGCCTGCCACAACCTATCTCTAACTCTCCCTACATAAATCAGCAGGTTTTCGGCATTATCCTTGTCCACACTCTTATTCATTAATACTCCCTTGTCCATATAATAACCTGACATCTGATCCTCCATCTCACCCTCAGTTAACAATGTAGTGCGAGCTGCCAACAAATTTGGATCAGCCCCCTGCTCTAGGATTAACTCTTGTCTATTACAAGGTAAGGCCCCTCTATCAAACAGAGCTGGTTCATTTACCCTCTACGGGAGGTCAACAGGTTCCCCCACATTTAGTTCGCCAGTTGACCTATCTACCATTTTACTGATAACCTCATCCACTCCAATTTCATGGCTCACACACGTATCAGACAAATCACAATTATCCTCTGGGTCTCGTGCTACCCTTCTGGCCATAGCCCTAGTCATTACACACGCAGGATATCTAATCTCATCAACCTCACCCTCTTCTATTGGTAAAGGGCTGTCTTCAATTAACAATTGGTCACCTTGCGGCTGGCAACACTGACTAGTCAAATCATTACCCAACCAAACTCCTATGTTTTCAAAAGGCAAGTCCTTCACAACACCCATAACGACTGGTCCCGTCACAAACTTCGAACACAAGAAAACGTTATGTAACCGGACAACCATATTTCCTGCAGTAACCGAGGTTAAGGCCAAACTACGTCCTGTATCTGAATGCTCAATACCAGCTAAACAATCTGACGTTATAAGAGACTGGCTACACCCTGTATCTCGATAGATTGATATTGCCTTAGGACTCAACTCTTGTTTCACATCACAAACCATACCAGTGGACACATACGGGTTTACTTTCTCTGCCATGGGACTAACCAATAACTCTCTCGCTAACGGAGCTGACCTCACTAAACCGACCACTTGCGCATTATCGCGTTTCCTTTTAAAACAGTCCGCAACAAGATGGTTGTCCCTTTTACAGTAACTGCAATGTGGACGAAAAGTTCGTGCATTGGCTGATAATGCAGGTTTATCCTTACTTTGCCCACCAGGTGCATTCCTTGCCTGACTAGCTGACCAACTAGATGACTCTCCCCGATAGTTACTTTCCCGGGAAAAACCTGGCTGAAATTTCTTCTTATCACCCAGTTGTATAGAGCTACCCTGTACTGCCTGAGCTTTGTGGATTAAAACGTAGTCATCTGCCGCTATGCCTGCATCCTCTATCTTTTTGATATCACGATCCTCTAAATGAATACGTAAGCTAACTGGTAACCCATTTTTAATGTCCTGTAGGATCAACAATTCCCGTAACTCTGTATATGACCCTACCTGATGAGAAACTACCCATTTATGAAACAACCCTGCTTTCTTAGCCACGAACTCACTATAAGACTGACCCTGTGTTTTTTTCAACTCGCTATACCGTAAACGATACTCCTCAGGTCGCAACTCATAAGCCCTCAACACTGCAGACTTAACTAGGTCGTACTGACTTGCTCGCTCATCACTCATTGAATTATAAGCTATGCTAGCCTTCCCCTTAAACTTAGACACGGCTAACAATGTACACTTAGACTGCGGCCAATTTAGCTGCTTAGCGGCCCGTTCAAAAAGTTGGAAGAACATATCTACCTCCTGGTCGTCAAATACAGGCACTGATCTATAAGCCTCCGACATGTTAAACCCATTTCCTGCCTCTCGTCTAACTTCTTCAGTATTCAACTTTAACTCCTGTTCCACTTTTAATTTTGCTAACTGGAATTCTCTATCCCTATCTCTCTCTCTCTCTCTCTCTCTCTCTCTCTCTCTCTCTCTCTCTCTCTCTCTCTCTCTCTCTCTCTCTCTCTCTCTCTCTCTCTCTCTCTCTTCTCTATCTAATGCACGTTCTTCTCTTTCGTACTCAAGCTTTTTAAAAGCTAACTGTTGTTCCACACTCAACTCATTTATCTCTATCTCTGGAACAATCTCACTTTCTTCCATAACAGGACTATCACCAAAAACTTCCTGCATAATAATTGTCCTTATATCTCCTAATGTTTTAGCTGATGTTAAATCAATTTCCCGCTCACTCGCGATTTCAACTAATTCGGCCTTACGCGCCCGCTTTATTTCCACTACACTGAGCGTATCCAGTAAATTCTTATCCATGTTTAGATATGACGCACTTATTTCTTTTTCTAGTGAACAACGTTGCTACTTCTAGTGAATTTGTAAAAAATTTTTATAAAGCCCCCATTTACAAACCATACTTTTCAAATATGCATGTCCCGTTTCAGATCCGGGACGAGCACCCCAATTTTTATGCTGTCACGGGGATCCTATAATACCCGTAACTGAATAAAACACGATTATCCAAATATCTCTCCTAACTGTATATCTATTAGATCTCTCTGTATCGGGCAGGCTACTACCCGAGTGGCCCGGCTCTAGGAGTGATCAGAGATAAGATCTGATATAAATATATATATGTAGCACGTTTGTTTCACTAGAAAACACAACAAAACACAATACTCTTTGGAATCTGTATTAACTCTAACGCTGACAAATGTACTTGCCGCAGTAGTTAATTAACAACAATATAATAACAACCCAGAGTTAATCACTTAATTAGTTAATCACTAGGTGTCTAGTTTACACAATATTCTAATCACTTCACCGTGATACAACACACACACGGGTGATAATTGAGAAACGCTGCCAGGATAACTTAATTAATAAAGGAATTACAACTCTATTCCTAACTGGTTAATTTTTAATAACCCTAAAATACTCTCAGTAACCTTGTAATGCAGAATTAATACTGGTACATATCACAATAAAGACAATAACCTACAGTTTACCTAGGTCCTCTAGGATGACCGGCTAAGCTTTATCTTACCAAATATTAGAACAGTGAAGCCTACAATTTACTTCGTCAGATTACCGGAGACACTGTCTAAAGAATATTGGTATAATACAGTATTAGAATATTTAAAGTCACATCAATCACATCAAGGTTATACAACAGAGCAGAAATATATAGTTACCAAGTCCGGTCTGAACTAATATAGTTCGTTCAGTTGGACAACATCCGTTCCCCTGGATACTTCCAATGTTTCTCTCTGATATATCTAAAATCCTAGCTATTTATTATAAAAATCCCAGACTGGTCCGGAGACAGTACGCGGGACCGAATCATATGTTGTGTATACTTCCACAGCGACCAAGACAGTATATTTTCTTACAAGCCTAGACTGAGCGTCGCCAGTTCGCTAGAGGTACCATGGTCGCGCGGAGGTATTACGTAACCACTCTCCACATGGCCTCCATACCTGATCTGGTGTGTATTAGGGAGCGCGGTCGCGCGGAGGTATTACGTAACCAAGCTGCACTAGCCCCCAACACAATGGACATAGCCACGTCACATAAATTAAGATCGATTATGGGTAATAAATATGATATTAAACTCACAACCATTTCGTATCATGTTTATTCCCTAGCGAAATAATTTTCATGTCAACCAAACGAGTTGAGTGATATGAATTAAGATGGATTATGGGTAATAAATAGGATATTAAACTCACTAAGATTTCGTATCATGTTTATTGCCTAGTGAAATAATTTTCATTGTCACTCGCTAAAGGTCGTGACAACTAAAAATGATTTCAGTCGGGACATAAAGATGATACGAAATGAAAGCTCGTTTAATATCCAATAAATAGCTAACTTTGGCTGCAATCAAGAATATAATTATTTTTCGTGTTATATATTGTGGCCTACATCTTCATCCTAAATATTTACCACACGGAAGGGGGATGGGAAGCCTTTAACTAGAGGGGGTGGGGGTGGGGGTGGGGGGGGGGGGATAAATTTACTTTTTTTCCGGGGTACAGGCCAAAATTGTGCATTTGGTCTCAAAATCATAGGAAAAAGATATTAAAGTGAAATTCAACCCCCCTGAACCCCCTAGACCAGGGGGTCTGAAGATTGACAAAATAGAAATAAATAGGCTTAAATTGACCATATTACAAAAGTAGCCAAAACCCCCAAACAATCATATCTAACCATCTAGATACCACATTCAGTGCCTAAATATGAAGAAAAAACATTAACCTTGTGAATGTGGGGTAAGTTAACCCCTAAAAAGGGGGTCTGTAAATGGCCAAAATAGCGATAAACAGGCTTAAATTGACCATTTTACCAAAACCTCCAATTTTGTTTCATAGATCATACCTAACCACCTAAATGTCTCAGTCACTTCCTAAATATGAAGAAATTTGCTTTGAAAATATGTGGTAGGTTACCCCCTAAATGGCGGGGGGGGGGGGGGGGGGGGGGGGAGGGAGAGAGAGGTCTGAAAATGGACGAAATAGTGATAAATGGGTTTAAATTGATCATTTTACCTAAAACCTCCCTGATTGTTTTCAGATCATAGCTAACCATCTAATGTCACATTCATTATCTAAATATGAAGAAAAAACATTTACTTCATGAATTTGGGATAGGTTACCCCGTGAATAAAATTATAAAATATTGGTAAAATACAGAAAAATGTCAAATTCCAAGGTAGTGCAAATAAAAAACACCATACTAATAACCATTTGACAAAATTGTTTTATTAAAGCAATTAAGCTGAAACCTCAAACCTCCTTCCTAACACACCCACCCCAACTGTAAATCATCATACCGATATTTTTGATCATTATTGTTTATTTGGAACATACTGCTTATTCATTATCCATTTGTCCAAATCGTGGATTGTTTTCCATGTGTCACCAACTACCTACATTGTATCCAAAACCACACTGAAATCTTTAATTGAGGCAACATTGTTGCATGAATACTTATTCATGTATGTTTTAAGATTTAGACCATACTCTGCCGAACTCAGTTTCTTTCCATCACGCCGCAACCGGAATATCTCAGATTTTTTTGGGAAAAACAGAGATGTGTTCTTAGCATATCGTATCTCTATGTATAGTCTCTCAACCTTCTGATCTTCTTTGTTCTGTTTCAGTTTCAAAAACTTTTCTACTTTTTTTGGACAAGTGAATGGGCCACCCAGCTTTTTTAAATCTGCCAGATCCTTGTTTTTTGTCCGTTCTATGTTCAAATTCTCCATCTGCTTTATATTCAGTCTTTCTTTTGAGAGATTCTTCTGTTTACTGTTCCACTGAAGCCGCATTGCAGTCATTTCCTTGGCCGCCTTCTTATATTTCTTGTACTCATCAGCTGGCAGTTTTTCACGTAAGTCATAGCTTTGAGATTTTATGAGACTGTCAGATGCTTTGTTAACCTGACCAGCTCCTCTTACTAATAATTCATAGTTGATAACAGATACAGAGCTTTCTTCCATCATGTTATGGCCTGGTACATACTTTAACACCTCTTTTGGAAGTTTATCTACACGATATTTCTCATTATGTCGGGATGGATTGGTTCGAAAACCAAAGATGTGACCCTTCTGATTATCAAAAGCATCAACAGAATTGGAAGGAAGTGGATCCATAATAGCTTTAGGTATCCTCTGTATTCCTCCACATAAACTTTTATTGACTCAATCACCTCAGGAGCATACTTAACTTGATTAAATGCATCTTGTGACACAAACTTGAATGCAGCTTCTTCAGTGGACAGTAGTTTCTCAGGGTCAGTACTACAAAGATCCTTATAGAGGCACTGGAAGGCAGGTATCAATGCGTCATAGTTGGAGTTCGATTTTGTTAGATAGAGAAAGGGGTTGATTATATGTAGTCCCATCAAGGCACCAAGAGTGAGTGATATGGGCATAAACTCAATTTCTTGAAAAGAACGAGATATGCTTGTAAGTTGATTTGTCCCATGAATCATTTTGGACAGAAACTCTTCAAGATCTCGTTAATGATGAAGTGTTGTAGCCGCACACAATGTGAGCCTGTCAAACCTTTCATCTTTAAGAACAGTGGACATGTTTTGTTTTGGATCAATGAATATATCAAACTCTACAGAGTAGTTCCATGATTTATGATCAAAATCATGATTGATTACCCTTGTTGCACAGTCAATCAACTGTTCAGTAATGCTGTCTTTCCTGTTGGTGATGTCAACACGGAATGCAGCATGTATCTTGTCATGACCAATTCTGTGTTCTATGTCAGCCCAGTACTTAGACAAACAGCGCATGAACATTAGTGCCGGATGGACGTTGCAGAAAAGATGGAACTTTTCCCTGTGTTCATCTTCAAGTCCAATATCCAGATGTTTGCAAACAAGTTCTTCAACGTTAAGTTTGTGAGTTGTCTGATCTGTGAGCACAAAGTTGACGCGTGAAAAAGGTCTTTTGCAGGGATGCCACTACACTTTTCTAACATCTGATAAGTTTTGACCTTCAGTTCAGCCAAATTTGTCCGTGTTTCAGTATCAATTTGAAGTGTGGGAAGTGCGCTATGTTTTCTATTAATTGTGATCCCCTGAATAACGATATTTCCCGTTCCTTGCTTTCGTGATCCATCATCAGAATATGTCACACTGACGGACTGATAGGTGGACAATAGTTCCTGAGCTATTTCTGCCATCGTCAATGCAGTGATGGCACTACTTGCAGTTCTAATATTGGCTTCATGCGGTAGCGTGTCAATATCAGTTTCATCCCCCTCGTCATGAAACTTGAAATTCCTACCAAACATTGTATTTGAACCTGTAATGACTGCAGCAGTTGCCTGACGAACAGAACACTGATACATACTAACTAACTTATCAAGAGTTAAGAACACTTCTGGACGTACTTTTCTCTCACTGTTTCCAACATGGGCATATTCTTCTAGGAATGAACTGTTAATGTATGTTGAAGCTGTGGCCGGAACAAATTTTCTCTTCCTTTTGCCACCAACATCAGGATCCTCATACTCATACTCTTGGTTGTGATCGCTGTCATCATCAGTTGAAGATCCTAACGCCAGTGACACGTCTTCAAACTCAGCAGACGACATAGCAGACTGACGTTTTTGCCTCTCAAGACGTTGTTTCGTTTCATCTGTCCTCTGCTGAGTTCGTGCTCACTTTTTATCAATGAACGGCTCACAAAACATTTTCTAATATTCATAAAATTTTAACTCTTGATCACCCATCTTTACACCATTCATTAATTCTAACTCAGCTCTCCTGTTTGGGTCAGTCACAATGATGTCAAACAATTGAGTACAGTCTTCATTGAATGAAGATATCTTTGACTGGTGAGTCTTTGTACCTTCCCGGTCTTTTTTCCACCTAACAAGTTCTCTAAACCTAATGTACACGGATTCAACCTTTTTCATGATGGCTTTCAATGTTACAGTATACTGATTGCAAAACTCCCAGTGCTCCATTAGAATCATAGATACGAGTCTGGAAGCTTCAGAAATGGATCTCTTGAATGTTCCAGCTATATCAGGTCGTAATAATGCCATCATAATTTCAATAACTTTTTTACCCACTGGCAGAAGACCTGGTGGGAATGAGAAGTCCATATTAGCCACATACTGTATTTTTCCTACAATGCGACTATACCTCACTTTCACCATGGTTTATACTACTCTGACACATGTTAGGCGACTGTTAAAATTTCAATCAGCAACTACGTATACAGACGAAATTTGTACATTTTGTCTGACACTTTGTACATTTCGTCTGACACTTTGTAATTGTACATTTTGATCTGAAATTTGCAGTGACTGTGTTAGGAGGATATTAAAAAGAAGTCACAATTCACAAAATCAATATGTTTCTACAAGCAGGCAAAGAATTTGACATCTAGTGGGAAAGAAATTGTCTTTGAACAATTTGGGATGTTGAGTTGTTAATTTTAGACCATTTTAATGTTATTCGGCCTATTTTCAGACTCCCCTAGTAAGGGGGTAACATACTCCAAATTCATAAAGTAAATGGATTTTTTTTCCATATTTAGACAATGAATGTGACATCTTGATGGTTAGGGTTTTTGGTTTTTTAAATTTGGGAGGTTTAGGTAAAATAGTCAATTTAACCTATTTATCGCTATTTTGGCAATTTTCCGACCCCCTATTTAGAGGGTAACCTACCACATATTTACAGAGTAAATATTTTTTCTTCATATTTAGGAAGTGATTGTGACATCTAGGTGGTTAGGTATGAACTATGAAAAAAATTGGAGGTTTTGGTAAAATGGTCAATTTAAGCCTGTTTATCGCTATTTTGGCCATTTTCAGATACCCTTTTTAGGGGGTAACTTAAACCTCCCCCCCCCCCCCCCCCCTACTTTAACCTCATTCTATGGCATGGGGTAGTCTTCAGACCGCTAAAATGGCCGATGGCTTAACTACTATAACACCGAGGCCGGTGAGGTAATTTGAAGTCGCACTACCTTTTAATTTTTATATTTTCTTGTCGCCTATAACACAACCCTAATTCAGGGGTCGAAATGGTAAAACATGTTCACCGGTCTCAGGAGACACGTATTGTGTTTTCTTACCTGTCTGCTCAGGAAAATGTTCAAAAATATGTTTGAATGACATGTATAAATAAATAATTGATGTATGCATTCATAGTTATCACATAAAAAGCATTTCAATAGCAATTTTACACTTAAATTTCAGAAAAAAATAGTTAAGCACTAATTTATTTTGATGTAAGACATCCAAAATGACGTCATTCGAAGTTGACGTCATTTCCATTCAAAAAGACACCACGCCAAATATTGTTACGTCATTTGAATATCTAGTGATGGCGGACTGGAATTAAAGTTGCGTGTACAGTTTACAAAAACACGTTGTATTAAGCCTGAGATTATATGATAAAGAGATTATTACCCTCGTGTGTTTCAGTATCGTCAATATCATATATTAGGAATGTTTTAAAAAATGTTTTGCTTTGGGGTTTTTTGTGTTTTTTTGTGTGTTTTTTGTGTTTGTTTGTTTGTTGTTGTTTTTTGTGTTGCTTTTATGTTTTTTTGGTGGTGGTGGTGGTGGGGGGGGGGGGGGGGGGGGGTCAGAGCACATTGATTTATTAATCATCGGCTATTGCATGTAAAAAAATTATATTCGTAGCAAGGGATATTTTATATGCACCATCCGATAGACAGGCTAACACATGCCACGTCCTTTGATATACCAGTTGTGGTGTATTAGCTGGAATGACAAATAGCCCAATGGGCCCACCAACGAAAACACACGGATAATAGTCAGTGTTAGCTGGAAGAGAACATAAACACTATACTTTCGTTCAAGCCAATGAACCACGACTTGTATATCAAAAGCCATGGTATGCGTTATCCTGTCTGTGGCATAGCTCATATAAAATATCCCTAGCTACTAATGGAAAAATGTAGCGGGTTTCCTCTCTATGACTTTGTGAAAATTACCATATGTTTGACATCCAGTAGCCGATGATTCAAAATCAATGTGACCTAATGGTGTCGTTAAACAAAACAAACTTTAAACACATGTACAGTAGAATAATACTGGCTCGAATGCAGAATGGTCAAATACACCGCTACCTACGCTCGAACCACGTACCAGAAATGTATAAATCAAATAAAACTTTTCCCGTAATTAGTAAATAAAGTATGGTCGTTGACAAGACGTAGTACAGTAATTACCTTCTCTGCAAAAGGCATTCTTTCATATTTTAGTTGACAATTCATGGTGACTTTCAGATTTTTAACATTAAATTCCTAACAATTTTTTTAACATTTAATAAAAATTTCGAAACTTCCTAAATATATCTCTCGACTAGTTTGTGGAGAGTGCCCGAGATAATTATAGTACGGAGTTTCAGACATATTTGATCAAAGCTGTACAAAATACTTTCAAATTTGCAGGTTTTTTAAAAATAAATATTTCCAAAGTATCTCTCTATTAGTTCGTGAACACTTCCCCTGCGAAGTCTCATACCGATTTTCAGAATTATCTAACCAGAAATCTAGGACAAGACAGACTTCTTAATTTTTAATGTTAAATGTTTTAAAAATATATGTCTATTAGTTTGCATGTCTGACGCCATATAACCGTAAATAAAATGTGTTGAGTGCGTCGTTAAATAAAACATTTCCTTCCTATTAGTTTGTGAACTTCCCGTCAGAATCATTGTATTGAGTTTCAGAACTATCCAATCAAAACTCTAGGAGAAGATACACTTTAAATTTTTCAATGTTAAATTTCATTTAAATTTAGAAAAGTTAAAAAAACCCACATTAATATTTTTAATATTTATACAGTATAACGTCTCTATAAGTTTGTGAGGAATACCCCTGGAAATTATTATACCGAGTTTCAGAAATATCTAATCAAAACGCTAGTAGAAGATAGACTTTAAAAATTTCAATATTAAATTTCTAGTTAAAATTTGACAATTTAATAAAAATTAAACAAAACAAAAAATTCCGAAATATTTTTCAAGTACTTTGTGTAGACCACCCGTGAGGATCGTTGTACCATGTTTTATAACAATCAATGTGACCTAATGGTGTCGTTAAACAAAACAAACTTTAAACACATGTACAGTTGAATAATACTGGCTCGAATGCGGAATGGTCGGATATACCGCTACCTACTCTCGAACCACGTACCACAAATGTATAAATCAAATAAAACTTTTCCCGTAATTAGTAAATAATGTATGGTCGTTGACAAGACGTAGTACAGTAATGACCTTCTCCGCAAAAGGCATTCTTTCATATTTTAGATGACAATTCATGGTGACTTTCAGATTTTTAACATTAAATTCCTAATAAATTTTTTAACATTTAATAAAAATTTCGAAACTTCCTAAATATATCTCTCGACTAGTTTGTGGAGAGTGCCAGAGATAATTATAGTACGGAGTTTCAGACATATTTGATCAAAGCTGTACAAAATACTTTCATATTTGCAGGTTTCTAAAAAATAAATATTTCCAAAGTATCTCTCTATTAGTTCGTGAACACTTCCCCTGCGAAGTCTCATACCGATTTTCAGAATTATCTAACCAGAAATCTAGAACAAGACAGACTTCTTAATTTTTAATGTTAAATGTTTTAAAAATATATCTCCATTAGTTTGCATGTCTGACGCCATATAACCGTAAATAAAATGTGTTGAGTGCGTCGTTAAATAAAACATTTCCTTCCTATTAGTTTGTGAACTTCCCGTTAGAATCATTGTATTGAGTTTCAGAACTATCCAATCCAAACTCTAGGAGAAGGCACACTTTAAATTTTTCAATATTAAATTTCATTTAAATTTAGAAAAGTTTAAAAAACATTAAAACATTTAATATTTATACAATATAACTTCTCTATTAGTTTGTGAGGAATACCCCTGGAAATTATTATACCGAGTTTCAGAAATATCTAATCAAAACGCTAGTAGAAGATAGACTTTTATTTTCAATATTAAATATCTAGTTAAAATTTGACAATTTAATAAAAATTAAACAATAAAAAAAAAATCAGAAATATTTTTCAAGTACCTTGTGTAGACCGCCCGTGAATATCGTTGTACCACGTTTTATAACAATCCAATGAAAACTCAAGGCGAAGAATACTTTGAATGTTTCAATGTTAAATTTCTATTTAAATATTTAAAATTTAATAAAAATTCACAAATTCTAAATTTCCTAAATATCTCTGTATTAATTTGTGGAGACTACCCTAAATGATCATTGTACCAAATTAGAACTAAGATGGTCTTTCAAGTTTTAAATTTCTACTTAAACCTTTAAACTTAAATACGAATTCACAAATTCAAACACGTTTTACCAAACGTCTCTGTATTAGTTTCTGAAAACTGTACCTGAGAATTATTGTACTAAGATTCAGAACTATCCAATCAAAACTGTGTGAGGAAGATATACTTAAATTGCCAATGTTAAATTTCTATTTAAAATGTTTTAATTTAATATATATTAAAAAATGTAATTGTCAATGTAAAATTTGTATTTACGTATATTCAAAAATTCTAAACTGCCGAAATATGTCTCTATTACATTTTGGAGACTGTCTCAGAGGATCGTTAAACCAAGTTTGAAAACAATCCAGTCGAAACTCTAGGAGAAGATAGACCTAAAAATGTTCAATGTTTATTTTATTTTAAAACAAATTCAACATTTTTGAAATGTATCTCTATTAGTTTGTAGAGACCCACTCCAAAGGGGTTTTTGTGTTTTTTTTTTTTGGTTTTTTTTCTTTTTTGTTTTTTTTTTTTGTTGTTTTTTTTTTTTTTTTTGTTTTTTTTGTTGCTTTTTTTTTTTTTTGGTCTTTGTGTTTTTTTTTGGGGTTTTGTTTTTTGTGTGTTGTTTTTTTTCCCGTTGTGTTTGAACAGTGTACCAAGTTTAAGAACTATCCAATAAAAATAGGAGAAGATAGGAGACGTTAACGGACGGACAACAAAGGATAGTCGAACGAACGGACGGACTGAAGACGTATTAGTATTAAAAAAAGCTGCGCTGACAAACTTCAAAGCACAGCTTCAAACTAACTCAGGTCAATTGAAGTCAGACTGGGTCAGTAATATTCAAATGAAGTTTTGAAACTTTCATGATGTTTTTCGTTTTATGATTGATATTGATTGGAGTAAAAGGTTTAACAACTGATTAAATTATATTATAAATATAGCTTATTAAAACAAATATTGTAAACTAATCAAGTGATTTCAGTTTCTTCTATTAATGAGTGTTTTATTGTAATAAAATAGTGTTTATAATAAAATTTGCATTCACTAATCTTTTTTGTAGTTCTTTGATGTAGACGGTGATGACGTTGTTTGTTATCTACCTTATGTTTATATTCAATGAATGTTCAAGTAAACTATCATGGGCACGCATATAAATTATTCAGTGTGGTAGACCAACCCCGAGGCCGCCACGCAAACTATTCTTGTCGAATTAATTCATTTTAATTTATTATTTTATAATTATTTCCTTGTTTATATACCAGTGAATCACGACTGATATACCAAAGGCCGTGATATGTGTTACCCTGTTTGTGGGATGGTGTATATAAAGGATCCCTGGCTACTAATGGAAAAATGTAGCGAGTTTCCTCTCTGAAACGAAATGTCACAATTACCATTTGACATCCAATAGCCGATGATTAATACATTAATGTGCTCTGGTGGTGTCGTTAAACAAAGCAAGCTTTAACGTTGATGACGGTCTGATGATGTTGTTGTTTAGTCACCAAATCCAGGAAGGCTATAGGCACAACATACATATGGTCGTTTCAGCCAGTGCATCACGACTGGTATATCAAAGGCCGTGGTATGTGGTATCCTGTCTGTAGGATGGTGCATATAAAAGATGCCTTGCTATTAATGGGAACATATACTGGGTTTCCTCTTTACGACTATGTGTCGGAAATTATCCAATGGTTGACATCCAATAGCCAATGATGAATGAATCAATGTGCTCTAGTGGTGTCGTTAAACAAAACACAACTTTTAAACATATAAATGGATACACTGGTGACACTAAAGTCTGCAGATCTAAGCATTTGTGTTATATTTTAAAGGAAAAATCTATCTTTAAAAATATTTCTTTTACCGCCACAATACAATGGAACAATAAACGTGTTACTACTAACATTTAAAAATTAAATACTATTTTCAAACTCAAGTAATGAGCGCTTTTTTAGTGGCACCCCCTGTATTTACTGGCGTGCCTGACGGCTAATAGGTATGTGCAACAACCAATAAAACACCCACTTCTGTCGCTACTGGCATCAGACTAGAGTTATCCACCCATTTTGTTGACAGCTTTTTTTGTTCACTGTATATTGTGTACTGCATCTTTGCAGGCTGGTGCCATTTCCTCTGCATTCAGGTGTGACCTGTTACGGTGTGCAGACACCTTGCTAATTACCCTCACTAGAATGACACTCGAGCAGTCCTAATTTGTAATTGGCATATGTTGACTGTGCAGTATCCAAAATTTTAAACTTTTAAAGTTTAAATTTTAAAAAAAAAGAGAACTTTGTGGGATTTTTTTGTGTGAAAATGTATCAATTTAAATTAAATTGAAACAAAAATTTGAAAAAATCATATTCCTGCCAACTGCTATATTTCAACTGCAGAGAACACAATAAGGAGCAAGTTTCTTTTTGTTGTTCAGAAAAATGTCTGTGACTTTTAAAGTTATTGTATAATTACTAGTCCACTATTTGGAATAATTTGACACAGATTGCCGCCTTTTGGGGCACATGTAGTCCCCCATTTCACAGGCTCCAATAGCCATATTTGGTATCAAATATTCTTTTTATTGCCTGTATGCAACTTGACATATGTATTTAAATGCCATATGTGAGTTTGAGTGTCATGGTGAAAACAATTTTGGTCTGATAGGCATCAGACTGGAGTTATCCACCCATTTGGATACCCAAAATACGGAAACGAATGCGAAAAATATAGTTTTCTTGTTATGTGATTAATGGCTGGGGAGCTGCTTTGTATACTGGATTGTTACACTGGGTTTGACAGGTAAGAGGATGCAGTTAGTGAATATGTGCACTTGGTTTACACTGGATACTGCATACTGTCCCCCAGAGCACCTTGAAGTCATGCAAAATTTGTGTAAAATGCACAGAAATGGGTGTGATTCGGTCCCTTAGCCCACGTGTGTTTGTTTACATTGATATAACGCGGAAAAGAGCTGGGCAACAGAGGTCGTCCTTTTGAGTGTTCATTGGGCCCAGGCAGGTAATGTTTCCTGTGAAATGCTAACGGTCTGGTGAAATTAATAAAAGTGCTACAGCCACTGGGGCTACATGAGAAAACAGTGAAATTAATTGTGGTCTGAGGCCTACTGTTCACAGAAATAACAAACTGATAATGGATCCGACATTTCATAAGTTCTAGACATTGAAAATTTGCTATTATAGTTCGTTTCGGGTTAATTTAGATTATGCAAATAATATAAATATAAATGATGTTCTATACTCCTTATTTTGGATAACACAAAATGACAATATAAAAAGCCAATGTCAAAATATATGTGTTATGAACTGTATAAATGAGCACAGATAGTGTTTTCATTAACCATATAGGATAATGATCATTATGAAACAGACTATAGCTGAGAATAGGCCATTCTTTATATTCTGGGCAGCCATATTGGTTGTGTTGTGTCAATCGGAGGGAAATTCAAAGTATGCTTGGGTGTTTACGTCAACAGATAAAATAAAACTTGTATTTCATTTATAGATTCATAAATTACAATAAGGTATATATTGCAGCTTTTATGTAAACCGTTGTACGTTCATATACAACGTTGATCATTATAGCGGTGACAGACAAATGTGTTGACAGGCGATACAAACACACATTGATCGAGGCTGGCAAAAGTGTGCCTTTAGTGCATTAATTCAGAGTTTTATTCAATCACATTGTTATCTATCAGCTTTATACATATATTCAGAATCAAAATGTATTGTTTTGACAATTGTTTTATTAATTAAATTAAGGTTGTTTGATTACAAACATACCCCAACACTTGTTTTAAGACGTAATGTAATGTAATTAACATGCGCACACTTGTATGCCGCTCAGACTTATGTGACATGGGTGTACATATGGAGTAGTTCACAGTAGAACAAGAAATGAGTTATGTCGGAAATGACACACACACACACACACACATAGAGGGAAGAGTGAGAGAGAGAGAGAGAGAGAGAGAGAGAGAGAGAGAGAGAGAGAGAGAGAGAGAGAGAGAGAGAGAGAGAGAGAGAGAGTGAGAGAGAGAGAGATAAGAACTCATTTCTTGTTCTACTGTGAACTACATATGTACACCCATGTCACACACACACACGCACACACAGAGAGAGAGAGAGAGAGAGAGAGAGAGAGAGAGAGAGAGAGAGAGAGAGAGAGAGAGAGACTGGTAGCCAAAACAACTGGGCTACCGTTAACGTCGAGCCATGATTAACACACACACACACACACACACACACACACACACACACACACACACACAGTTATTGAACTGTTGAAAGAGGTGGCTTTAATCACGTGTTAGCGTTGTCGCCTATGGAATTGGATTTGGCGAAATGCTCCCAATAATGCGAGGTCAGGCATCCAGGGGTATCAGGTACGTGTCAATTTATTGGGTGGCTTGTTTTACGTACATTCATTATGTTTGCACATGTACATACACAACTGTCCTGTAGATGCTAAGAGGGTGATGACTAGCTGGAATTAAGAAAACCTCGCTTACTCAGATGGTCCCTGAATAAACGGGAATGGAAGTACTGTATGTTATGTTAAGACAAGAATGTATGTGTCTTTATTATCCTGGTTTGTTTTTTGTTGTTGAAGAGTACATCTATTAATTCCATCGAAAAGGTAAGCGGTATGATACATACTAGTATTCAATATGTTTTGTATTTTTTCAAATAGGTCTTTCGTCATTAAATTTATGGGTTCTTCTGTGTTCAATTCTCACACACACATACGTACTTTCGTACACGTACACACATTGACACACGCACGTACGCGCGCGCGCGCGCACACACACACACACACACACACACACTCGGTTTTTTGATAACCCATCTATATTCTTCCCTCCTCTTCCACTATCTCTATTTTTCTCTTTGTATCTCGGAATAAATCTCTCTCTATCTTTTTTTCTTTTTCTCTCGCTCTCTCTGTCTGTCTCTCTCGCTGTCTGTCTCTGTATCTGTATCTGTCTGTCTGTATGTCTCTCTCTCTCTCTCTCTCTCTCTCTCTCTCTCTCTCTCTCTCTCTCTCTCTCTCTCTCTGAACAAATATCGCACTGGTAATAAATCTTTCTGTCGTCTGTCTGCCTGTCTGTCTGTCTTTTTCTCTCTCTCTCTCTGACTCGAAATATATATGTATAATCGAAAAGAGTAGCCTATGAAGTGGTGACAGCGGGTTTCCTCTCTCAATATTTGTGTGGTCCTTAACCATATCTTCGACGCCATATAACCATAAATAAAATGTGTTGAGTGCGTCGTTAAATAAAACATTTCCTTCCTCTCTCTCTCTCTCTCTCTCTCTCTCTCTCTCTCTCTCTCTCTCTCTCTCTCTCTCTCTCTCTCTCTCTCTCTCTCTCTCTCTCTCTCTCTCTCTCTCTCTCTGAAATGCTTGCGAGCATGCGCAATTAGAGCGAGTTTAACAACTCATTGTGTAGGTGTAAGGCCACTACACCGACTTCTCTCTCACTATTCACTAACAACTAACAGTCCAGATAGCGTGGGTGTGTACTCAGGAAAGCCTCCTTGAAAATAATTATAAACGAATTTAGTCTATTTGGAATCACACAAACAAACGTACACTCAACGGTCATTTGTAATAGACCATGGGCTGGGGTGGTTTCTGTGTGACTTTTATATGCCCTAAGTTTCTCTTCATATTATTGAAGTAGACCATGTGGGACATCAAAAAAGTGAGGGTGGACATCTGGGAGCCTGGTCGGATTTGAGAAAATGACGCCACAATATCAAGCTTTTGCGTTCATGAGGCGACCAAAAATTTGGGGTAGGGGAAACTAAAATGCTTATAACTCCACAACCATACATGATATAACTGCAAACTACCATTCAAAATATTTGGTTTTATTCACTCTACATGTGACAATATGTACTTATCTGATTATTATGCAAATTTGCTGTCCAGAGGTCAAAAGGTCATGGAAATCGGGGGTTGCTTAAAATCTGACCCACCAGAAGAAAAATGTGAGTTACAGGCTGCCTGTACTACTTGAGAATGTTTGCTGGCTGTCAGAGGTTGCCAAGACATCTCTATCACATGATATGCATTGTATAAGAATTAACCCTTTTGTAACGAAAACATCATCTTTGATAAATGGTGCTATTTCAGACATGTCAGAAATTCCAGTTTTTCCATCGTCTAAGTGTACATTATTCATATCATACAGGTTGGTGATTGTTTTGTAAACCTCTTTTAGATTATTACTATACATATCAGCAGAAGACCCAGAGGAAATGACTTCTTGCTATTTCTGACAACGATGAACCATTTAACCCTTTTATTTCAGTTGTTAATGGGCAGAGGTTGAGTCCTCTATTTCTAGTCAGTTCAAATTATCTCCAGTCATTTGAGGCTTCTTTGGATTCCCACAATAAGAGTTATTTCCACGTGGTTCTGTTAGAGGGCACTACCACTGATTCTAGTATTGACAGCTTGGTGGCAGCACTGTATAAGTGCATTTCCTCATGGGTGAAAGTGAAAGTAAAAATTGAATCAACATTACAATCTTCAATTTGACAAACAGTTCTCATGTTTCAACGCACAGACTATTTGTGGTAGGTGTTTTTATCTACAGAAAGGCTTAAACAAAATCAGTCCCAGTAGTATAATCAGCCTGTTTCATGAAATGCCCTTCTGGTTTGTGTTCAGATGAGATGCAGAACACTGGTGTCAGCTTGGTTGGTGGAGCTGCAGGGACAGTGAATACCTTGATCTTGATAAATGCATCATTTGCCAATCTTCGAAAGAAAAAAAACCCCCACAAGCACTGAAACATGGGCGGAAAACCGAATACGTGAGGCTGCTGCAGAACGAAATGACCATGTTGCCAAAAGACTTCGCACCCTTGAAGATGGAAGAATTTGTCTATCATATGGACAATCTGTGTTACAAAGCTTACACTCACAAAAAATCGTTGGAAAATATCAGTAAAGCTTCCGCTTCCACTTCTAGTGGCAGTGAAGAAGTCAGTCATGAGGTATCATTACGCCGCTCTCGCTCAAGCATCTCGCCGAGACCTGGACCTTTCCAATGTACCGGACATGAGGGGAGTTATCATGTGTGCATCTGTGGATAAAGAAGCCACTATGGGGTGCCATCAGAAATACCGCAGATCAGAGTGTGACAGGGCCAATAAATTCTTGGAGGCAACCGTAAGCTTTCAGGATGATGTTTACACTCGCACTTGTGACATACAAAGTGTTAGTTTAGTATTGGTGCCGACTTATATTGCCACAATTTATGTATTAAAAAGTTATTTGCTGAACTATGAGCGTATATTTGAGAAAGGACAAACAGAAAAACAAAAAAAACCTGCGACTCACAAGCAACAAGCATGGGAACAAGTAGTGAAGGACTAGAGATTGGGATAAAAATAAGGGTTTGGTTATGAACTAAGCTTTGTAAGAGACTGTGTGAACCGTGAAATTACGTCATAGTAAAAGAGTAACTAACAAGGAAGTAAATGTACACTTACTTAATCACTTTGGAGATAGAATTAGATTCTCTGTGCCTAAAGAGGCCAATACAGTCTGTGATGTTTTTGGGCAAAGATGTCAATGTCCAGCATATGGCTGAGACAATTCGCGCTAATGACCCTATCCGTCAGTGTGCAGAAAGCATAAGACAGTGTCTTTAGAGTATGACTTTGATCTTCAAGGATCGGTTTTGCGATATGGATGACTTGAAAACTGCTTGGGAGAGTATAAGATCCCTGAACCGCTGTTAAGTTCTTTTCCATTTTGATAATTTTGATGCTGAGTCATTTGCTTCTTCGTGTAAGGTAGTAGGTGTGGGGGATAATGCAGAGGAGACAAGCGAAGCAGAGTCTGATGTGTCGTCATCGAAATGCAGACAAATGCTGGCACTGTTCCAAATCATGTTTTACAACTTGCACAATGGAAGAAGGAGAACACCGCTTCATATGCTGAATAGCCAGGCAGTGTATGAAACTTGTAAAAGTGCTATCCTAATCACAAGCTTTAATCGTTTTCGGTTGTGCACAAGCTATCATGAAGTGATGCGTAATCACACTGCTATGGCCTCATTCATTGTTGAATCTTGCGAAGATGGAGTTCCATTCCCCAGTGATTTTGTGCCATCACAGTTTACCCCACGCCTTACATGCTGTGGAGCACGGAATACAACGACTAGTGGTGTTATCCCCAGACACTGATGTATTTGTGCTGTTGCTCTTTTACTGGGATGTACTGCATGAAAAGGGCCTTTATGAACTGTGGTTGAAAGCTGGCAGTGGAAACTCTACCAAATATATTCCAATACATTCTCTTGCGTCAGATAAAGGGCCTGACCTATGCAAAGTCCTTCCCGCTGTGCATACGCTCACTGGGTGTGATTACACCAGCAAGGTTGGCACAAAGCAAGCGGCCCTTAAAGCAAACCCAGTAGACTACCTTCAAGGATTTGGTTGTAGCCAAAATGGACCTTCTGACGATGACGTTGAGAGAGCAGAATCATATCTAGTGAAAGTCCTAAAGAATAGAACTACCTGCACAACAATGGATAAACTCAGGGATCATAATTATCACCACAGCAAAACCTCACTCGAGAAGTTGCCACCTACAAGCCATGCCATAAAGGCCCATATTCTAAGGGCATATTATGCTACATATGTGATGACATCAATTCTCTCTGCAAATATGACTGAGTTTAATCCTCTCCTATACGGATTTGAAGAGGAAGATGAACGTCTCCATCCAGATAAGGCCATCAAACCCATTCCCGAGAAATATGCTGTGCACTGTACTTGCTTGAAATGTGCGACAGAGAGATGTGCATGTCGAAAGAGTGACCTGCCTTGTTGCCAGTTCTGCAAGTGCCAAGGTATGGGAGACTGTTTGCTGTAAAAATCCAGCTGGTTGTATCTAAAACCGAACAGAACTCATATGTGACACTTACAGCTGCGTGGAAATGTACTCCTGGCATCTACATGTATTCCTTCTCCCATTATCAAATTGGCATGGTTTGGAATAGTGACTACAGTCAGCAGTATACCTTCATTTGGATGTAAAAACCTAGACTATTACTAAAACTGAGCAAATTCAACAGTTTATTTTTGCTGAATGGACTAAGGATGTTCCGACCCCCCCTCCCCCCTCTTTACAGGTGGTTGTTTTAGGACTTAGTGGGTTAACGACATGGGAATATTGTAAGAAATTAGTAAATTAAGTGATATTTAGGCTTAAAGAAATAATTAGTTGGTGATAGATCATATTCATACTGATGAAAATGTTCGATTACTTTATTTTGTGGCATGTGTCTTCCGCTGCAAAGGAAAATCAGCTTTTCTGAAATAGCACCATTTATCAAAGATGATGTTTTCGTTACAAAAGGGCTAATTCTTATACAATGCATATCATGTGATAGAGATATGTCTTGGCAACCTCTGACAGCCAGCAAACATTCTCAAGTAGTACAGGCAGCCTGTAACTCACATTTTTCTTCCGGTGGGTCAGATTTTAAGCAAACCCCCGATTTCCATGACCTTTGACCTCTGGGACAGCAAATTGCATAATAATCAGATAATTACATATTGTCACATGTAGAGTGAATAAAACCAAATATTTTGAATGGTAGTTTGCAGTTATATCATGTATGGTTGTGGAGTTATAAGCATTTTAGATTCCCCTACCCCAAATTTTTGGTCGCCTCATGAACGCAAAAGCTTGATATTGTGACGTCATTTTCTCAAATCCGACCAGGCTCCCAGAAGTCCACCCTCACTTTTTTGATGTCCCACATGGTCTACTTCAATAATATGAAGAGAAACTTAGGGCACATAAAAGTCACATAGAAACCACCCCAGCCAAGTTAGATGTATGACCTGTAAATCGATATCATGAGCGTGCGCAGGGGGGGGGGGGGGGGGGGGGGGGTTTTTTTTTTCATATCCCGATTTTTTACATTCCTGTGAATGGATATGGAAGTACTGAGATGTTATCGGGCTTCGCCAGACACCTCGACAAATCCCCCCCCCCCCCTTGCAACATTTCCTGCGCACGCCCCTGGATATACAATTTGCTTTGTCAGCCGTGTTTATGCCTGCAACCTTAGTGGTATAGGGGCATGTAAAAATACTCTGAGTCTAAGTCAGCCGCGTATAGAAACATTGACAAGTTAGCTTTGTGTGTGTGTCACTTGTAGAACTGGCTGAATTACAAATCCCCTCAACCAGAATTTCATTTGGCTATTTATCTACTAGTTACCGTTATCAAGTTGCAAGATAATATGCGGTAAAAATAGACCACGGGCGATCGGGTCTTGATTGGAATTTCTGAGGGATTTAGTTTACTGAGAATAAAATATAAATTACAAACCGCGAAATAAACATATATGACATCGAGACGTTTACTGGTTAAACTGGGTTCCCGGTGTCAACGTTTGTAAATTGGTAGATGGTTGGGTGGGATGGGGGAGGGGGCAGCCGGTGGGGGGATTTAATTCAGTCGGTTGAGTGCTCGCGTGAAGGGTGTACACTACCAAATCAAATCCCATAGACGACAATAGTAACATATACGGCTAAAACTCCTACCTGCAACGTATCAACCGACATAAACGCCACGGATATAAATACTACCACCCCTTGCGCTTAAAGTGAATCAGAAAAAAATGGGGGTCAAGCTGCTCGTTTCTGAGATAACGGGTAGCGTCTATGACTACCCTAGTTTCGCACAAAATTTGAGTACTTTTTTTTACAGGTACCCCATACATGTTTCAAGCACAAGGCTACTTGACACATTGGTACTAGATGAAATAAAATTGCACATTTATTTTTTTTTTACCAGATGAAAATATTATTTTTTACAACCAACACACTCACATTTATAACCAATCACAGGACTTGTGGTGTTCACTTCTCTGTCAAAAGTTCGGTGCACCTCGAACTTTGACCCAGCCGGAAGTTATTTGGTATAGTACTACCTATACTGATAACATACATTTTTTCAAAAAGTGTCCAGCTATGTGTCTTTATGACAACCAGGATCTGGTGTATTCTGACATAAACTGACAACCTCACTGAAAACTGTTGTTTCTACAGTGCAACCTAATATAATGTACCCCTCAAAAAGCATAATATTGCATATAGTTTTGTACAAATGCAATATGTCATATTAAACAACAAAATGTTTTAAAATAAAACTCCTGAAGATATTTACTTTCAGTTGGGTGTGTGTACTCAGGTATATATGTAGAGACAACAAAGATAGTCAGAGTACCTCTACCCCTTTAAAGAATTCCATTAAAACACATGCATTTGATTGACCCCTAGATTATGAAGACCTTAACAGGCACATCAAAGAAATATCAGTATTAAAAAAATACACTGTCTGAGGAAGGAAACACAAACATGACTGTACCTGTATGAAGTAATGACTTAATGTCCTGAACATTAGTGTTGGGGGGAAATCCTGTATGCTGGGTGTGGGTGTCTTCAAGTTACCAGGTGTAGGAATTTCAAATCCATCGGCCATGCTGATTTTCATAATGAACTATCAAAACCAATGGCAGCCACCAATATTCCTGACTATATTTTATTTATAGCCTACTGTAGTTGGAGGTTTTAATAGTTGTGATATCTGGAATAATCATGCAGCTTTAACACATTTATTTTTGATTAATTACCGAAAAAAACTATTTTTAAATGACAAAATTACCCGAACATCTATTTTCTTGCATTATTTTCTAATCCGGATGAATACAATATGTACATTAGATGTATTCCTACAATCTGTAATCCAGCATTTTATTAGCTAGTAATATTAGGTAATACAGCTTTAACAATAAAATAAATTATCAACTTAATCCAAGGCAGATAATCAAATCTGAAAAAAATTGGTTCTGAATCTAGTATAAACTCAAAATGCTTTTCATGAGAGCTAACTAAGTGATTATTAAGAAACAAAAATGATCTGGAGATCTAAGTATATGTTTAACAACCTTATTGTTATGTACAAATAAGAACAGAAGGCACAATAGTGACAACAAATTTAATTATGTTTTTGATAAAGTTTTTCTTCAAATTTACTTTAAATTTTGCATAAAACTACAAATTTGTCTAAAATATAACTTAGCACCCTATAAATATGTCAAAATGACAATAAAAATCAACTTCTTTACAAATTTGAGTTTTCAGAATTTCATACATAAAAAATTAACAATGTTAATGGAAACTAAAGACATTAACCCACTATTGGCACATGCTATTTTTAATATAAAAATAAATTGCTATTAAAATCTTAGTTCAGGTTGCCTATATATAATACCATATTTAAGAGCAGTTGTATATGGCAAGTCAAATACCATGTAAAAAGAAATTATTGAAATCTTTACAGTATGAATTATAGGCCAAAACCAACTTTTCTTCAGTGCCAACTTTGATTCAAACTCCATTCAGAGCCATGTACAGAGATTATTGTCAAGGTCAAGGTCATTGTGAACTTGCATGATCGAGTGATGGCTAATTAATCAACCAGTATAGTTTAATTAAATAAAATGACAAAATCATAATATTTTTTATTATGCACTGAATATGTGCTATAGGGTGTACACTACCAAATCAAATCCCATAGACGACAATAGTAACATATACGGCTAAAACTCCTACCTGCAACGTATCAACCGACATAAACGCCACGGATATAAAATACTACCACCCCTTGCGCTTAAAGTGAATCAGAAAAAAATGGGGGTCAAGCTGCTCGTTTCTGAGATAACGGGTAGCGTCTATGACTACCCTAGTTTCGCACAAAATTTGAGTACTTTTTTTTACAGGTACCCCATACATGTTTCAAGCACAAGGCTACTTGACACATTGGTACTAGATGAAATAAAATTGCACATTTATTTTACCCAGATGAAACTATTATTTTTTACAACCAACACACTCACATTTATAACCAATCACAGGACTTGTGGTGTTCACTTCTCTATCAAAAGTTCGGTGCACCTCGAACTTTGACCCAGCCGGAAGTTATTTGGTATCGTACTACCTGAAGTGCTTGCGTCGCAGGATCGAACCACCTCGGTGAATCTATTCAACTGATTGTTGTTGTTTTTTGTCATTACAACCAGTGCACCACAACTGGTCAAAAGTCGTGGTATGTGTTTTCCTGTCTGTGGGAGGGTGCATATAAAAGATCCCTTGCTGCATTAGGGGAAATGTAGCGGGTTTCTTTTAATGACTACACGATGTACGCGTCAGACGTAACAAATGTTTGACATCCAAAAGCCGATGATTCGTTAATGTTTAACATTTTGTAGAAAATGTAGCGGGTTTCCTTTGATGACTACGTGTGAGAATTACCTAATGTTTCACATCCAATAGCCGATGATTCATTAATCAATGTGTTCTAGTGGTGTTGTTAAAAAAAACCCACTTTTATGTGCGCTATTCTGTATTGTATGTTGCCTTTACAAAAAAAATTTTTAAAAAATTAACGACACTACTAGAGCACATTGATTTATTAATCATCGGCTATTGGATGTCAAACATTTGGAAATTTGACATATAGTCTTAGAGAGGAAACCCGCTACTTTTTTTTCCATTAGTAGCAAGGGGTCTTTTGACTTAACCATACATATATTCAATGACGCACTGGCACAGGGGATATTAAAATCCTTTATTGCCTTTACAAATTTCCTCATGCCGTTACCGAGACCCGAACCTATGGCACACAATCGCCGGCAATTGTTGGGCCGGAACGCTACCAATCAGACCAACTACGTTCCACAAAAATAGAACGATCGTTAGTGGACCATATTCGTACCGGTCCAACAACCACGCGGTTCTAAGGCCCCATGGCTTGGCAACGTTTGACTTACATGCAGATGTGGACAGACCTGGCACTGGCTATATATGTATTTTTATATTTTGAATATCTCTATTGTATGTATGTCGGGTTTTGACTTAAACATACATATATTCAATGACGCACTGGCAAAGGGGATATTAAAATCCTTTATTGCCTTCACAAATTTCCTCATGCCGTTACCGAGACCCGAACCCGTGGCACCCAATCGCCCGCAATGTATGTATATGTATGTATGTATATATATATATATATATATATATATATATATATATATATATATATATATATATCTATATATATATATAGGCGTATATATCTATATATATATATATATAATATACACACACACACACACACATACACACACACACACACAGCAGTCAGATGACTCTCGAACAAATAGGAGTCACGAAAATAATGGGAATTTCCCACAACAAACCAAAGCTGGATGACCCGGACGCTACTTGACAAAAACAAAGCAAAACCCCCAGCAACAATCAGTTGAACAGTAATCGCTTACATAGCGTTCGGAAAACAATACCAGTATTGGTGACTTGCATTCATATTACACAAAGGTAAGCATAATATCTAGTATATGAAAATTCACGCAACAACGTAATATGTCATTGTTGTACTATTCAATTCAACTTTAAGAAAATGATTTATGTTTGTATAAGTTTATTAGCACAGCTTATGTTAGTCCCGGTAAACATAGGCGTACGGGCTCCCATTTTTGTAAGGGGGCAGGCTGGCTTTTGCCCGATTTAAACGAAAATGCCCGAATCTGAATAACAACATTTATTCATATTAGCATTACTGCCAAACAGCTATACATGGTTGCAAACGAATCACTACGCATTTTTACATGGATTACAACTAATTTTGAGAGTAGAATGATGAAAATACAGATGTAAAAATGTCTCAGGTTAGAATATTTTACCCGTATATCTGTATCATTTTTGCCCGAATTTGAGGTTTTGCTCCTGCCCTCTGTCTCGTACGCTGATGGTAATATGTCATTGTTGTACTATTCAATTCAACTTTTTTAACAAATATGCTTTATGCTTGTATAAGCTTATCAGCACTGCTTATATTAGTTTCGATACATCTGCCGTCAATGAGGTTGACGTCAAATTCATATCCATGTATTTGACTGGGGGATGTGATCCACTGACAACTAACCACTAACACACTGTCCTGGACCGCGTTTTACGAAAACGATCTTAGCACTAAGTTTATCTTAACTGCATAATTACGTTCTAAGATCGCTTCGTAAAACCACGTTAGACACTTAAGATGAGCGTAGCTCTAAGATAGCTTCGTAAAACCACGTTAGACACTTAAGGTGAGCTTAGCTCTAAGATCGCTTCGTAAAACCACGTTAGACACTTAAGATGCGCTTACGTTTACGATCGCTTCGTAAAACCACGTTAGACACTTAAGGTGAGCTTAGCTCTAAGATCGCTTCGTAAAACGTGTCGATGGACAGGCAGTGTGCTTGAAACTTAATCGGATATAAACACGTAAAAGTGGGTGGGTGGTAGTGGTAGGTGAGTAGGTGGTGGTGGTAGGTAGTAGTGGTGGTGGTGGTGGTGGTGTGTGGTGTGTGGTGGTAGGTAGTTGTGGTGGGTGGTGGTGGTAGGTGTGTGGTGTGGTGGTGGTGGTGGTGGTGGGTGTAGTGGTGGTGGTGGTAGTAGTGTGGTGGTGGTGGTGGTGGTAGTAGGTGGTGGTGGGTGGTGGTGGTGGTAGTGGTGTGTTTTGTAGTGTGTGTGTGTGGGGGTGGTGGTGGGTGGTGGTGGTAGTGGTAGGTAGGTGGTGGTGGTAGTGTGGGTGGTGGTGGTAGTGGTAGTGAGTGGTGTGGTGGTGGTGGTGGTAGTAGTGGTTGGGGTGGTGGTAAGTGGTAGTGGTAGGTAGTGGTAGTGGTAGTGGTGGTGGTGTGTGGTGGTAGTAGTGGTAGTAGTAGTAGTGGTGGTAGTAGTAGTAGTAGTAGTAGTGTGGTAGTAGTAGTGGTAGTGTAGTGGTGGTGGTAGTGGTAGGTGAGTGGTGGTGGTAGTGGTAGTGGTAGTAGGTGGGGTAGTGGTAGTAGTGGGTAGTAGTAGGTGGTAGCTGGTGTGTGGTGGTGTGGTGTAGTGTGGTGGTAGTGGTAGGTAGTAGTAGTTGTAGTGGTGGTGGTAGTGGTAGTGGTAGGTGGTGGTGGTGGTGGGTGGTGGTGGTGGTAGTGGTAGTGGTGGTGGTGGGTGTAGTAGGTGTGTGTGGTGTGGTGTAGTAGTGGGTGGTGGTGTGGTGGTGGTAGGTGGTAGGTGGTGGTAGTGGTAGGTGTAGTAGTGGTAGTGGTGTAGTAGTAGTTGTAGTAGTGGTAGGTGGTGGTGTAGTAGTGGTAGGTGGTGGTAGTAGTAGTAGGTGGTGGTGGTGGTAGTAGTGTTTGTAGTGGTGGTGGTGGTGGTAGTGGTAGTGGTTATGGTGGTGGTGGTAGTGTGGTAGTGGTAGTGGTGGTAGTGGTGAGTAGGTGTGTAGTGGTGGTAGGTGGTAGTGGGTGGTGGTAGTAGGTAGTGGTGGGTGTGTGGTAGTAGTGTAGTGGTGGTGGGTGGTGGTGGTGTAGTGTGGTGTAGTGGTGGTGGTAGTAGTGGTGGTGTGGTAGTAGTAGTGGTGTAGTAGTAGTAGTAGTAGTAGTGGTAGTGGTGGTGGTAGTAGTAGTAGTGGTAGTGGTAGTGGTAGGTGGTGGTAGTGGTAGTGGTGGTGGTAGTGGTAGTAGTAGTGGTAGTGTGTAGTGTGGTGGTGGTGGTAGTAGTGGTGGTGGTGGTGGTAGTAGTAGTGGTAGTGTGGTAGGTAGTAGTAGTAGTGGTGGTGGTAGTGTAGTAGTGTGGTGGTGGTGTAGTAGTGTGGTGGTGGTAGTAGTGGTAGTGTGGTAGTGGTGTGGTGGTGGTGGTAGGTGGTGGTAGGTGGTGTGTTTTGGTAGTAGTAGTAGTAGTGGTGTGGTTTATGGTAGTGGTAGTGGTGGTTGTAGTAGTGGTAGTGTGGTAGTAGTAGTGGTAGTGGTAGTGGTGGTAGTGGTGGTGGTAGTGTGTGTGGTTGGTAGGTAGTGGTAGTGGTAGTGGTGGTGTGGGTAGTAGGTAGTGGGTGGTGGTGGTAGTAGTAGTAGTGTAGTAGTAGTAGTAGTGGTGGTAGTGGTAGTAGTGGTGTAGTGGTGGTAGTGGTGGTGGTGGTGGTGGTAGTGGTAGTGGTAGTGGTAGTGGTGTGTAGTGGTGTAGTAGTGGTAGTAGTAGTAGGTAGTAGTAGTGGTAGTGGTGGTGGTGGTGTTAAGTAGTATTGGTAGTAGTGGTGTGGTAGTTAATGTAGTGGTAGTGGTGGTGGTGGTGGTGGGTGGTGGTGGTGTGTTGTAGTGGTAGTGGTAGTGGTAGTGGTGGGTGGTGGTAGTGGTGGTGTGTGGTGGTTAGTAGTGGTAGTGTAGTGGTTGTAGTAGTGGTAGGTGTGTGGTAGTTAGTGGTAGTAGTAGGTGTTGTTGGTGTAGTGGTGGTAGTAGTGGTGGTTGGTAGTGGTAGTAGTGTGGTAGTGGTGGTAGTAGTGGTGGTGGTGGTGGTGGTGGTAGTGTAGTGGTAGTGGTGTGGTTGTTAGTGTAGTGGTAGTAGTGGTGGTAGGTGGTAGTGTGGTAGTGGTGTAGTTGTTGTAGTAGTGGTAGTGGTGGTGGTAGTAGTAGTGGTAGTGGTGGTGGTGGTGGTAGTAGTGGGTAGGTGGTAGTGGTGGTGGTAGTAGTAGTAGTGTGTAGTGTAGTGAGTGGTGTTAGTGGTAGTAGTAGTGGTGGTGTTAGTAGTGTAGTGGTGTGTGGTGGTGGTAGTGGTGGTGGTGTGTAGTAGTAGTAGGTAGTGGTGGTGTTAAGTGGTGGTAGTGTGTAGTAGTGGTGGTGGTAGTGGTAGTAGTAGTGGTAGTAGTAGTAGTAGTGGTGGGTGTGGTGTAGTGTGTGGTGTTAGTGTGTAGTGATGTGGTGGTGGTGGTAGTGGTAGTGGTGTGGTGGTGGTAGTGGTAGTGGTGTGGTGGTAGTGGTGTAGTGGTAGTGGTGTAGGTGTAGTAGTGGTAGTAGTAGTGGTGTAGTAGTTGTGTGTAGTAGTGGTGGTGGTGTTGTTAGTACTAGTGTGTGGTGTGTAGTGGTGTAGTAGTGGTGTGTAGTAGTGGTGGTGGTGTGGTAGTTGTGGTAGTGGTGGTGTGGTGTTGTAGTAGTGTAGTAGTGGTGGTAGTAGGTAGTGGTAGTAGTAGTAGTAGTGTAGTGGTGGTAGTAGTAGTAGTGGTGGTGGTGGTGGTTGGGTAGTGGTGGTGGTAGTGTGGTAGTAGTAGTAGTGGTAGTGGTGGTGGTGGTGGTAGTAGTAGTGTGTAGTGGTAGTGTGTAGTAGTAGTGGTAGTAGTGTGGTAGTAGTAGTGGTGGTGGTGGTAGTGTGTAGTGTGGGTGGTGGTAGTGGTAGTGGTGGTGGTAGTGGTGTGGTGGTGGTAGGTGAGTGTAGTGGTGGTGGTGGTAGTAGTGGTAGTGGTGTGTGGTAGTAGTAGTAGTAGTAGTAGGTGTGTGGTGGTGGTGGTGGTAGTGGTAGTGGTAGTGGTTGTAGTGTAGTGGTGGTGGTAGTGGTGGTGGTGTAGTGGTGGTGTGTGGTGGTGGTAGTAGTAGTGGTGGTGGTAGTAGTGGTGGTAGTAGTAGTGGTAGTGGTGGTGGTGGTAGTAGTAGTGTAGTGTAGTGGTGTTGTTAGTAGTAGTAGTAGTGGTAGTGGTGGTAGTAGTAGTGTAGTGTGGTGGTTGTTAGTAGTGGTAGTGGTGTGTGGTAGGTGGGTGGTGGTGGTGGTGGTGGTGGTAGTAGTGGTAGTGGTAGTAGTGTGTGGTAGTAGTAGTGGTAGTGTGTGGTAGTAGTGGTAGTGTAGTGGTAGTGGTGTGGTAGTGGTGGTGTGTGGTGTGGTGTGGGTGGTGGTGGTGGTAGTAGTAGTGGTGGTGTGAAGTGGTGGTGGTAGTAGTGTAGTGGGTGGTAGTGGTGGTGGTGGTAGTAGTGGTAGTAGTAGTGGTGGTGGTGTGGTGTGTGGTGGTAGTGGTAGTGGTGTAGTGTTGTGGTAGTGGTAGTAGTAGTGGTGGTGGTGTGGTGTGGTGGTAGGTAGTAGTAGTGGTAGTGGTAGTGGTAGTGTAGTAGTGGTAGTGGTGGTGTTGGTGTAGTAGTGGTGTAGTGGTGGTAGGTGGTAGGTGGTGGTGGTGTGGTGTGGTAGTAGTAGTGTGGTAGTGGTAGTGGTGGTAGTAGTGGTGGTGGTAGGTGTAGTAGTAGTAGGTAGTGGTAGTAGTAGTGGTAGTAGTGGTAGGTGGTAGTGTGGGTGGTGGTGGTAGGTGTAGGTGGTAGTGGTGGTGGTGGTGGTGGTAGTAGTGGTAGTGGGTAGTGTAGTGTGGTAGTGGTAGTGGTAGTGGTAGTAGTAGTAGTGGTGTGTAGTGGTGGTAGTAGTGGTAGTGGTAGGTGGTAGGTGTGGTGGTAGTAGTGTTTGGTGTGGTAGTGGTGGTAGTGTTGGTGTGTGAGTAGTGTGGTGGTGTGGTGGTTAGTGTAGTGGTAGTGGTGGTGGTAGGTGTAGGTGGTAGTGGTGTGGTGGTAGGTAGTGGTAGTGGTGTGTGTGGTGTAGTAGTAGTAGTTGTGTGGTG
>NC_054701.1:77537481-77551982 GCF_016097555.1 Gigantopelta aegis
CAGATTGGAAAGTATCGATGTCTCGAACAACGCGATTTTGTCACTGGGGAGTTTATCGCCAACCTGTATTCACAACATTAAAAAGATTGTCTTAGATGGTAACCGATTGACAGTACTTAAAAATAATACATTCAGCGACCTTACTCAGTTAGTTACTCTACATTTATCGAGTCTGCGGTACTTAAAAGTGATCGAAGAACTGGCGTTTAACTCCACATCGCTTTCAATGTTAAGTTTAAGTTATAACGTAAAAATTAAACCTAGCATGTTTCCCGGAAAGTTTCCATTTATTTGGGCCACTAACCTCTCACAACTGAGTCTTCAGGAAACTCGACTTTTTCTTCCATTGCATTTGTTGAGGTCCTTGTTGCTTCAGCTAAAGTCCATCAGGGAACTGAATTTGCAGAGGACACGGATCAGCACAATACCACCGCGAACACTTTGTCATCTTCGTTACCTGAAAAAGCTGGATCTCCAGGGAAACTATATGGCAAGTTGGGATGACGAGACGTTTAGTAACGTCACAGAGCTGAACTACCTAAACCTCGATGGTAACCGCATCAGTGTCATCAACGAAACGTCATTTCCGGTCGAGTTCAGAACCGCCATTAAGGCGATCAATCTAGGGAACAACGACTTCCTTTGTACCTGCGCTCTGTTGTGGTTTCGCACGTGGATGAACGAAGTAATAAAGAACAAGACAATAAAGTTCGTGAACTATCCACGTAAATACTACTGTAAAAACCCAAAACACCTCAGACTAGATAAATTTAACCCCACCGCTGACTCTTGCAAAACTCTGAATCCCTACATCATTCCATTTGTGTCAAGTGGATCGATAGTATTGGTGGTCTTGATTGTCACCATCGTTATATATCGTAATAGATGGACGATTCGGTATTGCATGTATACCAAGAGGAAACGGTCACAATATCCGCCGCTGCTGGGTGGCAAACACCAACTTAAATACGATGCGTTCGTATCATTTGATTCTAAGGATTCTGACTGGATGATGGAAGAAGTGGGAAACTTCCTGGAGGGTGAACTAAAGCTCAAACTGTGCATCCACGATAGAGATTTCAAAGTAGGAGGCATGATTTTCGACAATATCGTAGAAACCATGGATCAGAGCAAGAAGATAATTTTGATTCTGTCTAACAACTTCGTCAGGAGTGATTGGTGCAAGTGCGAATTGAAACTGGCTACTAAAGACAAATTCGAAACTCACAAAGATGTCATTGTTGTCATCCGTGAAATGGTTGACAGGAAACATATGTTCAAATCTCTCAAGGCGTTGATAGATAATACTACATACATTGAATGGAGTGCAGATGAAAGTGCCAAAAAGCTTTTTAGGTGTCGTCTTGCTGAAGTCATGGGTTGTGAACAATTTGGAAAATGATAGAACAATTTTTCGAACGACATGTAACTTTCCGATTTTCCAGTTATGTTAACGCCGTTGACTCTTAGTTTTCAGGCAGGGTAAAACATGTTCAACCGTTAATTGTTTTGTTCAACGTTAACAAATATATTAGTTGCAAGTGTTTAAAATGAAATGATCAATTTGGCCAACTCTCTCTCTCTCTCTCTCTCTCTCTCTCTCTCTCTCTCTCTCTCTCTCTCTCTCTCTCTCTCTCTCTCTCTCTCTCTCTCTCTCTCTCTCTCTCTATCCATTGTGGTCCGTAGAGGTCCGTAGCTGTCCGTATTAAATCCCTGATCAATCGTAGTAGTACTTGTATGTTCGTGAAAATGTTTAACATGTCCAAAAATTCATCACGGATCGAACAACCATAGTACATCCTTAATGATCCGTAGAAGAACATAATAATCCGTTCTAATCCATAATAAACCGTACTTAAACCGTACCTATCCGTACTTAATCGTAGTAAGTAGTAGTGTGACCGGGGCTTAAGGTATATCTGGTTCAAACTTGAAGGCTTTTCTTCTGCTTCAAATAATCATATAATTTGTTTTGTGTACATCGAGTGTGTTGCTAGTTGTTGTAATATTCATAATGTACATTGTAGGTTATACACATTCCAGACAGTGTCTTAATGTCGCAGACCCTAGGTTGAATCATTGAAACTATACACCAAGTTTGGTTAATCTTCAAACCTGTAACACATCTGAATAAAGAAGAAGGAAGGAAATGTTTTATTTAACCACGCACTCAACACATTTTATTTACGGTTAAGAACCACACAGATATTGAGAGAGGAAACCCGCTGTCGCCACTTAATGGGCTACTCTTTTTCGATTAGCAGCGAGGGATCTTTTATATGCACCATCCCACAGACAGGGTAATACATACCACGACCTTTGATATGCCAGTCGCGGTGCACTGGCTGGAACGAGAAATAGCCGAATGGGCCCACCGACGGGGATCGATCCCAGACCGACCGCGCTTTACCACTGAACTACGTCCCGCCCACATCTGAATAAAGATGCAATAGAGTATGTCACGTTAAAATGGAGGAAATTCACAATTTTAAAAAAAACAAAAACATATACATATACATATCTATCTATCTATCTATCTATCTATCTATCTATCTATCTATCTATCTATCTATATATATATATATCTATATATATAGACTTGACAAGCGTAGCGTTGCGTTTTTAGAATTATAAAACAATAATTTCGTGGCAACAAAAACACTAATATAATCATAAACACTTCGGATATACGGAAATGGATATTCTAAACAATAAAATGTAAGAAATGTTTGCTATTAATTATATCACAAACGGCTTTAATAGTGAAATATGCGCCGTAGTGTTTAAAAGTTAGGGTCTGTCGCTTTAATGTGAGAGACTAGTGCGCGCCAGAATTTTGGTGGTACTGGATTCGTGTAAGAAATGCATCCTAAGTAAACGAGTTGGGAAATATGATAATTCAGAAAACGTTAACTGATAATGATTTTAGGCATTTACTTCTCTTTAGATCAGGGTCGGTGGTTATAAAACAGTAAAATCTAGTCACACACATACAATTTGTATGGCGTTGCCATGACATTAAAGTCTCAGATTCTGTTAATTACGATTTTAAGATTTATTAAACAACACTCAGACACATTACAGTGTGTAACAAGAGGACATTTACAAATACTTAATTAACATACATACGTGCATTACATAATAACAGCATACTTTTCATTTTTAAAAACGCTAGGATTAATTATATAATATTGTTTTATATATTTTCTTCTAATGTTTTCAATATTATATTGTTTACAATTGAATAAATAATGGTATTCATCTAAAACATTTCCTTCCTTTCTCCAATATCACTATTAAAAAGTTTGCATATACTATTTTCTCTAAGAACGTTAAACCATCTGCCAGTTTCTATTGGTAATCTTAAATTTGACGTACGCAATTTAGTTATCCAGCATCTGTTTTGGTACGATAATCTCGACAAATAGGTTTCGAAGTAAAATTCTGATTTAAATAATGTATAAAATTAACTCCTAGAAGAGTTTGTAATGTCCGAGAACCACTGTTGTATAAATTGATCACAGAGGTTTTGTTTTAATTCTTGTTTATACGATTTGAAATAATTATTTTGATTGGTATAGATCGAAAATATTTTTTATGAATTGTTTTTTTTTTTTTTTTTAATTGATTTCTTTCACCACTGTTTAAAGAAAACATTAATTTATATAAAATACTACTAAGTTTATTTTCGTCTTTAACCAATTTACTCCAAAATGACACCATTCGTAACTTTACTTGTATTTCTAAAGAAACCTTTCCTAATTCTCCATATTCCATAATATTTAAAGTACTGTTTCTTTACCTTCAAAATCCGTTTGCAAAACTGGAGATGAATTTTTTCTATTATTTGTAAAGTTTCATAACCCCAAATTTCTGATCCATATAATAAAATCGGTTTAACCATTGAATCAAAAAGTTTTAATTGTATATGAACTGGTATGCTATTGTTCCGTATTCGAGCTACTCTCGGCCTACTAAATCCAAACCTATACGTAGATTCCTACCTTTTATTCTTTAGAATGACCATCAAAATTGCGCCAAATTTCCATCATCAAAATGCGCATCCATTTCCTTTTGGCTTAGTCCTACGGGAATTCCAAATTACATAGCACCATACCACCCCCCGCCTGTTACCGATTACGGTCGGACTGCTGGTGCTCCCTTGCACTTGCCAGTGCAGGCGGTCCCTCCTTCACCCACCCCAACCCTTTCCTGTCCTGGACGGATGAACCGGTTGAGGCCGGTACCTGTGCCCAGGACAGGCGTGCGCCACAACAGCTTGCTCTGAATGTGCACGTTAAACAATTTGTTCCGTATTGTTTTTGTATATGGCAAAAAGTGCTTTTTGAGCTTGGTCTACAAGTTGTTGCTTTGCATTAGAAAAATTCCCATTATATTTAAAACAATATTTACGAGATCAGGGCCAAGTTCAGTCAGACCAAGTAGAACAACTTTCGTCAGACTGATTTATACATATAATGAATTGCAACAGATTATTACATTTAATAATTTTAATTTTGTACTCTAATAATGACAGATGGATTACTATGTTCAGATATCTTGGCTTGTGAATTGCACAGACACTATTACCCTTGCGCCGCGTCTGTCTTAATGTTACCAGCTTTTGTACAATGTAATCTGATGTGGTTTCAATTGTTGCTGGGTTTGTTTTTGTTTTTTTGTTTTTTTTGGTGTTTTTTGTACCGGCCTAGTTGATGTCTTCATACATAAGGCTGGTGGGTACCGGGTACTACCCAGAGCGAGTTTCAACGAGTCCATGGGTAGGTGTAAGGCCGCTACACCGACTTCTCTCTCACTAACAACTAACCCACTGTCTTTGACAGACACCCCAGATAGTCGAGGTGTGTGTGCCCAGTATTGCGTGCTTGAACCTTAATTGGATATAAGTACGTCTGGTATTGGTGTCCACCACATACTTTGCAGTTATTGAATCAATACTTCATGTTTGCTTGCAATCTAATTAAAATTAGCTCCACTATTACATGTGGTAGACCCAGTAGAGCTATTTTTAATCAGATTGGTTTGCTTGATTTATTGACGAAATCAGTAGAAAACATCTGAGCTTAGTTATAGCGTTATTTATATCTAAAGTTTAAAGTTTGTTTTGTTTAGCGACACCACTAGAGCACATTGATTTACTAATCAACGGCTATTGGATGTCAAATACATGTATTTGGTAATGTTGACATATAGTCTTAGAGAGAAAACCCGCTACATTCTTTTCTACAACAGCAAGGGATCTTTTATATGCACTTTCCCACAGACAAGATAGCACATACCACGGCCTTTGATATACCAGTCGTTGTGCACTGGCTTGAAAGAGAAATAATCCAATGGGTCCACCGATGGGGATCGATCCTAGACCAACCGCGCATATCAAGCGAGCGCGTTGCCATTGTGCTACGTCCCGTCCCCTTTATTTATATCTAGTTACTTGTATAATAGTATCTACTTTAAAGGGACAGACCCTAGTTTCAGCTCATGAAAATGCACACCCAGTAAGCTATTTTAGTTAATGTACAAATTGGTTTGCCTGTTTATTGACGAAATCATAGAAAATGCACACTAAGTTTAGTTAATGTACAAACCTGTAACCCATGTAAAAATGCACACTAAGTTTAGTTAATGTACAAACCTGTAAAACATTTGGATAAAGTTACAATTGAGTGAAACACGAGTTTGTGACTTTGAAATGGTGAAATACCCTCTAAAGGTAAGACTAAAACTCGACTCCATAACTGTTATTTCTCAAACGCACGTGCGTTTTTAAAAATATGAGAAATGCATTTTGTGATATTAAAAACACCGGGATGACCAAAAACACTTCGTATGTACAGAAATAGATAATCTAAGCAACACAATCTAAGTAAAGTATGATTTCAGTTATCAAAAACGGCTCTAATAGTAAAAAATACTCCTTAGTGTTTAAAAACTAGGGTATAGCCCTTTAATGTAACTGTAATGGACTAGGGCGTGACGTAGCGAAATGGTACAATGCTCGCTCGATGCGCGGTCGGTGTGGGATCGATCGCCGTCGGTGGGCCCATCGGGCTATTTCTCGTTCCAGCCAGTGCACCACGACTGGTACATCAAAGGCCGTGGTATGTGCTATGCTGTCTATGGTATGGTGCATATAAAAGATCCCTTGCTGCTAATCGAAAAGAGTAGCCCATGAAGTGGCGACAACGGGTTTCTTCCCTCAATATCTGTGTGGTCCTTAACCATATGTCCGACGCTATATAATCGTAAATAAAATGTGTTGAGTGCGTCGTTAAATAAAACATTTCCTTCCTTCATTCTGTAATGGACTGAATAATGTTTTATAATAGGTAATTATTATAGCGTTCCGTATAACCTTATAAAGTGTACAGTGTAATATTAACTCTGTTTAATCTAATAATTTGATTAATCTGAATCTTAAAGGGACATTCCTGAGTTTGTTGCATTGTAAGATGTTTCTGACTAATAAAATATTTCTACGATTAAACTTACAGTGTCTGTATATTCAATGTGTTTCTGGTCGTCTCAATATTTGTAAGATGCCCAAACTGGATTTAGTCTTCAAATAATTTCGTATGTAAAAAGTCTATGTTTCTCAATAACATCTTAAAAATTGCAGCAAACTCAGGACTGTCCCTTTAAACATGATTTAATATGAATGTAATGTGTGTATGTTTGTGGTAATGAACACGTCAGGAATAATTGTATTTTTATTGTGTATTTTATAAAACATAACGGGCCGAATTTGCAAAGCTTGTTTATGTCTTACACGCGTGTACCTGCATACATTTATAATGCTTGAACACCTGTTTATGTCTTACACGCGTGTACCTGCATACATTTATAATGCTTGAACACCTGCGTTTAATCCCCCCCCCCCCCCCCCTCCAACAAACCAGGTTTTGTAAATTCGACCCAACGTGACTGCATGGCTGTTTATGCAGATGAGTCAATTCTTAATGTCAGCGTGATCTATTAAACTTTGGTTTCACATACGTGGTATGTAATATGTCACATTATTCTAGCTAGAAATAAATAAATAGAAGGGCGTTGCGCCTTGCCTGTCTTTTGTGCCGCCATGTCCTACTAAACCCTTGGCTAAAACACTGAATGTGTATGGATTTTTATAATATAATCCTTATTAAAGTTTGTTTTGTTTTTAACGACACCACTAGAGCACATGATTTATTAATCATCGGCTATTGGATTTCAAACATTTGGTAATTTTGACATATAGTCTTAGAGAGGAAACCCGCTACATTTTTCCATTAGTAGCAAGGGCTCTTTATATGTACCATCCCACAGACTGGATAGCACACACCACGGCCTAGGATATACCAATCGTGGTGCACTGGCTGGAACAAGAAGTGGCTCTGACAGGGGTCGATCCTAGCCGACCGCCCTTCAAGCGAGCGCTTTGCCACTGGGTTACGTCAGTCAGATGATTGCACTAAAATATTTTCTTTACAAGAGATTCATAAGAGATGATGACAAAAAAGAAATACGACATTTTAATAACAAAACTGATGTTTTGCTGAACATAATGTCGCTTTGTAAAACGGGAACCTGATGAATACATTTTCAAGAAATTAGAAAGGTTTTTCATTAAAGGGAATTAACTCCATTTAGCAAGAACCTAAATTTATTAAGGTACATTCCTAGTCTTGAGCTCGTCCGGCGGGCTGGATGTGCAAAGCTTTCCAACTTTTCAACTTCTCAAATAACTACCCCCACGTTGGGCTCTCCTGTGCCACTCTCCTAGTGGCACCAACGTTGGAATTTCTTAATTTATTGTCACTCTCCTAGTGACTTTCACTCTGTAACTTTTTAATAATTTTTAATATTTAATTGCCAAGATTGGATCGAGCTGCGGTTGGACACGGTGGGGGTGGGGGGATGGGAATGAATGAATGTTTAACGACACCCCAGCACGAAAAATACATCGGCTATTGGGTGTCAAACTATGGTAAATGAATGAATGGATGTTTAACGACACCCCAGCACGAAAAATACGTCGGCTATTGGGTGTTAAACTATGATAATGCAAACAAATATGGTGATGATCAACATCAATATCAAAATTCAAGATTTAAATAGAAACAGTGTAAAGAACTGTGCAAAAATGCATATATGACAGATAGATACTGACTTTTACTCAAAATTTCAATCCGTGCTGTATTGGCCATTCTCAAAGAGAATGTTACACTCCTGCACCACGGTGAGGTTACAGCACGCGCAGGGATGCCGGTGGATAGGGTTTCTTTGGGGCCATAGGGCGTAGGCGATTTGGCCTTAGGTTCAGTGTAGGTTCTGGCCTCCCCTCTTCCCCCGGCCTCCGTCTGGTCACACCAAGGTTCGAAATATGATTGGTAATTTTTATAACTTCCAAACTTTACTAATACAACTTTTCTGTGGGCTAGGGCCAACCCTCCTATCCTTCCTTCCATCCTCAGGGGTATTAACTAATTTTATGTTTTTAATTTTATTTTATTTTAGACCACCCCATCTAAAATTGCGTCAAATCACTTGTTAACTAGTTATAGATTAAGTATATATATGTTTAACGACACAGTCAAAATTTATGAACCTCCCCTCACCATTAATTATTTTATTATTTTTGGTTGTAATTTTCGAAATTTTTAAGTTGACCCTATATTTAGGTACCTCCTGCCCCGAGTCCGACCCCCGATCTTTTCGGAAGCCAGACTCTAGATGGACGTGTTCGAAACCATAAAGGTATATGAACACGTTCAAAACATAACCATAACCATAACCATGGAGCTCGTCGCGTTAAGACGTGTTTGTTTCGCCTATGCACACTGTACGTGCTTTCATGAAACTTGAGAATCCTCCATTGGTGTTGTTTTTGTCAGCGAAATGGAGTTTTCTACTGGGATGAAATGGAAATGGAAATCTTTTATTCAACGACGCACTCAACACATTTTATTTACGGTTATATGGCGTCGGACATATGGTTAAGCACCACACAGATATTTAGAAAGGAAACCCGCTGTCGCCACTTCATGAGCTACTCTTTTCGATTAGCAGCAAGGATATTTTATATGCACCATCCCACAGACAGGATAGCACATACCACGGCCTATGATATACCAGTCGCGGTGCACTGGCTGGAACGAGAAATAGCCCAATGGGCCCACCAACAAGGATCGATCCTAGACCTACCGCGCTTGAGGGAAACACGCCAACAATTTACATTTAGTGAAAATTAGTTAAAGTTGAGTCATATTTTGAGTTAGAATATTTTCAACATTAAAGGGACATTCCTGAGTTTGCTGCATTGTAAAATGTTTCCGACTAATAAAATATTTCTACGATTAAACTTACATATTAATTATATTTTCTTGTTCAGAATAGCAGTGTCTGTATATTCAATGTGTTTCTGGTCGTCTTAATATTTGTAAGAAGCCCAGACTGGATTTTGTCTTCAAATGATTTTGTACGTACGAAAAAACTATATTTTAAGAAATAAGATGAAATGTAACCTAGTACAAATATTAGAACGATCAGAAACACGTTTAATATACAGAGACTAATATTTTATGGAGAAAAATATATTTCATATGTAATTACAATCGTTAAAAAGTCTCTGTTAGTCGATAACATCTTAAAAAGTGCAGCAAACTCAGGAATGTCCGTTTAATGTTTAAGAAATGGTCATCGTGATAAGCACATTTTTCTTTTGAAAGACGAATCGTCGCTAAATGGTCATTCATTTGTATTAAAGGCATACTGTCACGGAATTAAGGACCTTATTTCTCTAAAAATGGATCATAAATAAAAATTACATTAATTGTTGGAAACCAAATCTAGCTATCGCATCACCTTAATTCAACCACGATGGAGTGAAATCCATGTCATCCCTCTCGGCAATTTTAGTTTTTGAATTATGGACCATTGCCATAATTCAATTATTTTTACAAAACGTCATTAATAAATGGAGTATGATGGTTATGAAGATGGTTGAATACAGTACATTTAGGGACAAATCAAATTATTTTTGTTCAGGTAATACTTTGTTAGATCATTAAATAGGTCAGTGGTCTGTGACAATATGCCTTTAAGGGTATGATGTCAAAACATTTCATTAAAAAAATAAAATGCCGCTGATAAAGTATTGATTTTTTTTTTTAATTGAATAAATCTGTTATCTATGTCAAGGGTATCATCAGTTAAAAATTTGGTTTGTTTAGCGACACCACTAGAGCACAATCTATTAATCATCGGCTATTGCATATCAAACATTTGGTAATTCTGGCATATAGTCATTTTTCATTGATAGTATTGTATCTTTTTACATGCAACATCCCCTAGACAGGATATCACACAGGCACTGGTTGGAACGGGAAATAGCCCAATGAGCATACCTGAACATTCAGAGAATATGGGTATGGCAAAGGAGTCCCTGACCCACACCGTTCTGAAATTTTTGCTATTTAAATGCATTTAAATATATTTCTTACACGCCAGTTGGTGAGAACAACATTCGTTATTTTTGATAACACATACCTGTTTACACATGTACGTGTGTTATCAATTTCAAGATATACGACTAGCTGCTCCTAGCTGATGACTAGGTCACCAATGTCAGCATCCAATGAAAAAAGAGCACAATCGAAATCGATTACACTCTGACGTATAGTTAACCTGACAATCATTGGTCTGTGACGCGTAAGTTAGCTACAAATGAAAGGGTTGTAAATAACTTATCGTCAAGAAAAATGTTAAATTTTGCTTAAAACCTAGTTTTTCAGGATATGTAAGAATTTGAATAATACATTCGTGTCCATTAGATACCATTTATCTTACAACTCGTTGGTTAAAAACGTATCAAACTCGCATTCGCTTGTTAGATACATTTTAGAACAACTCGTTGTAAGGTAAATGGTATCTAACGGCCACTCATGTAGTATTCTCTATGTGTGCGTTTGTGCTCACATACATACATAACCTACGTTTATTTTAGGAAAATAATAAAATGAAATATAAAGCCATAGCTCTATACATAACCCTTCCACCACACCTTTACATGTTGTGGGCAGAACTCCCTGACGAAGTCCGAGGTTGTGCCCACGACAGGCGTGATTGAACAGTTTTCCGAGTGATGGAGGCATGTCGAAAATATTCCATACCCATACAGATGGGGCTGCTATTATGGTGGGTTTAAAATCACGATTTTGTTACTCGAATGAAAAAATATGTTCCCAATATATTATCAGTCAGCGGTCTCTAGATTCCGTTCAATAGTTGTTACTAGAAATCTCAACAACTGTTTATGGTACTTGAACAATACACCTACCCTAAGAAATGTTTTGAAATGTTTGAAATGTTTATATATCTTCCATATTATTGTGTAATAAATATAACACATACGAAATGGCATGTGTTGTTTTATATATTGAACAATGATATTATCAAAACATGTGGCACACACACACACACACACACACACACACACACACACACACACACACACACCACCAGCGGCGATAGTTATAAGTTTATTATATTAATTTTTTTTTTTTTTTACGATGTCATTGGGGTCCGCCCAAATGGATTTCCTGGATCCGCCACTGCACACACTACACACACACACAACCACGCACACACAACCACACACACACACAACCACACACACAACCACACACACACACACACACACACACAACCACACACACACACACAACCACACACACACACACACACACACCACACACACACAACCACACACACACACACACAACCACACACACACAACCACACACACACACACAACCACACACACACACAACCACACACACACACACACAACCACACACAACCACACACACACACACACATACACACACACATACACACACACACACAACCACACACACATATACACATACACACACACAACCACACACACACACATACACACACACACACACGATAATCGGACTAACAGGAAGGAAATGTTTTAACGACGCACTCAACACATTTTATTTACGGTTATATGGCGTCAGACATATGAGTAAGGACCACACAGATATAGAGAGAGGAAACCCGCTGTCACCACTTCATGGGCTACTCTTTTTGATTAACAGCAAGGGATATTTTATATGCACCATCCCACAGACAGGATAGTACATACCACGGTCTGCTTCACCAGTTGTGGAGCACTGACTGGAACGAGAAGTAGCCCAATGGAGCCACCGACGGGGATCGATCCTAAACCGACCGCGCATCAAGCGAGCGCTATACCACTGGGCTCGGACTAACAATGCACACACCAATGTCACGTTTACTTACACTCCGCGGGTCCTGTACATAATAAAACTGTTGTGTCTAAAATTATTTTCCTTTCAGTTTTGTGCCATTATTATTATTTTTTATTTTTATTATTATTTTTGTTTTGTGTGCCATTATTGAGTTGAAGAAGAAAAGAAGAAAAAGACACAAAACAAAAGAAACATGATCAAAGGGGACTAGGAGGAGGTATGCTATAGCATGTACATTTAACAAAACTAGCGAACCCACCGAGTAGGGATCGCGCCTTTGGCTGAGCCGGTTTATCCTAGTAGCACATGCTACGGAAAGAAAGAAATGTTTTATTTAACGACGCACTCAACACATTTCATTTACGGTTATATGGCGTCAGACATATGGTTAAGGACCACACAGATTTTGAGAGGAAACCCGCTGTCGCCACCACATGGGCTACTCTTTCCGATTAGCAGCAAGGGATCTTTTAATTGCGCTTTCCACAGGCAGGATAGCACAAACCATGGCCTTTGTTGAACCAGTTATGGGTCACTGGTCGGTGCAAGTGGTTTACACCTACCCATTGAGCCTTGCGGAGCACTCACTCAGGGTTTGGAGTCGGTATCTGGATTACAAATCCCATGCTCCGACTGGGATCCGAACCCAGTACCTACCAGCCTGTAGACCGATGGCCTGTCACGACGCCACCGAGGCCGGTCACATGCTACGGCCCCGCGCTTCAGGGGAGCCCGCGGTGATGTGTACATTTATTTTTCCCAGGGCATTTCCCCCCTCTCCCCGAGGAGGTTGCAAAATAAATATATATCCTGGGAAGGGGGTCCCGCTGTTATTGGTGCTACAGGCCCCGCGGATCCTTAAACCGGTTCTGGTCTTTGGCAATGAAAAGAGAAGCGTTCACACTTAAAGGGACATTCTTGAGTTTGCTGCATTGTAAGATGTTTTCGACAAATAAAATATTTAGTAAATAAAATCAAATTCAACCTAGTACAAATATTAGAACGATCAGAAACACGTTTAACATACAGACACTAATATTGTATACAGCAAAATATATTTGATATGTAATTACAATCGTTAAAAAGTCTCTGTTAGTTGATAACATCTTAAAAATTGCAGCAAACTCAGGAATGTCCCTTTAAGCTGTATCCTAAAGCTGCATCCGAACCGGACGCATGCGACCTTGTTATAAACCATTGATTTCAATTGCTGCATCCTAACCACACGCGTAGGGCGCGACAGATTCATGTAGTCGAGCGCGCGACAAAATACCGATAGGAATTGTTTCTATTTTTTCGTCGCGCGACACGAGCGACAAACATATATTATTAACTAATCAAACAACTTTTACTTGGCGGTTTCAACGGTTGATAACAATTTTTAAAAGAAGACTGTCATTATGGTCGCGTCTGGTTAGAATATAAATAGTGTCGTGTCGCTCGCATATATAAATAACTATAAACTGAATATGTTGAGGAATTGCAAAAATAAAGTCAGAAAAACACATTTTCGCATCTCCTAACTTCAAGGGCAATAACTCTGTCAAAATGAATAAATAGTTGATATGTAATAGTATATGATAAAGCTACGTGTAAAGTAAATCGTCAAGAAAGTCAAACTTGGTCTGTAATAGTATATGATAAAGCTACATGTAAAGTAAATCGTCAAGAAAGTCAAACTTGATCTGTAATAGTATATGATAAAGCTACATATAAAGTAAATCGTCAAGAAAGTCAAACTTGATCTGTAATGGTACACTATAAAGCTATACGCAAAATTTCAGCTCAATAACTGGGGGAGTGCAAATTATACGTATAATAATGACTGGGGAGTGCACTACACCCTCTTCTCTCTCACTAACAACTAACATCTAACCCACTGTCCTGGACACACAGTCCAGATAGCTGACGTGTGTGCCTAGGACAGAATGCTGGAATCTTAATTGGATATAAGCACGCAAAATAAGTTGAAATGAAATGAAAACCCTTTTTTTTTTAATTAGTAGACCAGAACGGTGCGGTTACGAACAAGCTTTATGCAAATGAATGAATAAATGAATGAATGAATGAATGTTTAACGACACCCCAGCACGAAAAATACATCGGCTATTGGGTGTCAAACTATGGTAATGCAAACAAATAAAGTGATGATCAACATCAATACAAAAATTCAAGATGTAAATAAAAACACAGTGTAAA
>NC_054701.1:77552182-77617182 GCF_016097555.1 Gigantopelta aegis
CAATTAAAAGACTTCTTAAATGTTTGAAAATTAAATCTAATATTATATAAATAGAAAATTAAGTTGCCTTTTAAATGCTGTTAAATTAGAAGAACTGTCGTTAAAGGCGCATACCCTAGTTTCACATCGTAAAAATGGACACTAAGTTTGGTTAAGTTACAAACCTGTAACACATTTGGATAACGTTACAAGATAGTGAAACAAGAGTCCGTGACGTTGAAATGGTGAAATATCGTTTAAAATAGACTCAATACCTATTATTTCTCAGACGCACGTGCGTTTTTAAAACTAAGAAAAATGCATTTTGTGGTATTAGAAACACTAGGATGACCAGAAACACGTCGGTTGCACGAAAATAGATAATCTAAACAATAAAATATATGTAATGTTTGATTTCAGTGATAATAAACTGCTCTAATAGTGACAAATATGCATTAGTGTTTAAAACCTAGGGTCTGTCCCTTTAAGCTTAACGATATAATACATAACGATATTGTCCATAATTAGTAAATATAAAAATCATCAAATAAAACAATATTATGAATAAAATACTCTCCCTATTCTCACACTTCCTTGATGCGCGGTCGGTTTGGGATCGATCCCCGTCGGTGGGCCCATTGGGCTATTTCTTGCTCCAGCCAGTGCACCACGACTGGTACATCAAAGGCCGTGGTATGTGCTATCCTGTCTGTGGGATAGTGCATATAAAAGATCCCTTGCTGCCAATCGAAAAGAGTAGCCCATGTAGTCGCGACAGCGGCTTTCCTCCTTCAATATCTGTGTGGTCCTTAACCATGTCTGACGACATATAACCGTAAATAAAATGTGTTGAGTGCGTCGTTAAATAAAATATTTCCTTCCATTTCCCTAAATTCTCTGATCGTTTTTTTTTTTTTTTTTTTTTTTTTTGCGCCTGTCCAACCAATGTCCCACGACTGTGCTGAAAATGGAAAAAGTAGCGGTTTTACTCTAAAACAAAATACAAAATGTCTGAAATCCAATAGCCGATGATTAATAATTCAATGTCCTCTAGTGGTGTAGTCAAACAAAACAAACGTTTATCTGATCGTTTATTAGGTACTAACATGCTTATATCCAGAGGGTTCAAACACGATTACCATAGTAGTGATTCTTCCCATAGAAAAGTAGGCAGGAGGGGAAAACACCACAGAGGCAGACGTTTAGTCTAGTAATAATATATGGTGCGTTAGTCATGTATACTTTACCGGCCTCGGTGGCGTCGTGGTTAGGCCCGCAAATAAAAGATCCCTTGCTGCTAATCGGAAAGAGTAGCTCATGTAGTGGCGACAGCGAGTTTTCTCTCAAAATCTGTGTGGTCCTTAACCATGTCTGACGCCATATAACCGTAAATAAAATGTGTTGAGTGCGTCGTTAAATAAAACATTTCCTTCCATTTCCCTAAATTCTCTGATCGTTTTTTGTTTTTGTTTTTTTTGCGCCTGTCCAACCAATGTCCCACGACTGTGCTGAAAATGGAAAAAGTAGCGGTTTTACTCTAAAACAAAATACAAAATGTCTGAAATCCAATAGCCGATGATTAATAATTCAATGTCCTCTAGTGGTGTAGTCAAACAAAACTAACGTTTATCTGATCGTTTATTAGGTACTAACATGCTTATATCCAGAGGGTTCAAACACGATTACCATAGTAGTGATTCTTCCCATAGAAAAGTAGGCAGGAGGAGAAAACACCACAGAGGCAGACGTTTAGTCTAGTAATAATATATGGTGAGAAAGTATTGTATACTTTACCGGCCTCGGTGGCGTCGTGGTTAGGCCCGCAAATAAAAGATTCCTTGCTTCTAATCGGAAAGAGTAGCCCATGTAGTGGCGACAGCGGGTTTCCTCTCAAAATCTGTGTGGTCCTTAACCATATCTGACGCCATATAACCGTAAATAAAATGTGTTGAGTGCGTCGTTAAATAAAACATGTTTTTCTTTCTTTCTTTTATGTATACTTTAGTTTAAACAACCGGCTTCGGTGGTGTCGTGGTTAAGCCACCGGACATAAGGCTGGTAGGTACAGGATTCGCAACCCAGTACCGGCTCCCACCCAGAGCGAGTTTTAACGACTCAGTGGGTTGGTGTAAGACCACTACACCCTCTTCTTTCTCACTAACCACTAATAACTAACCTACTGTCCTAGACAGACTGCCCAGATAGTTGAGGTGCGTGCCAAGGACAGCGTGCTTGAACATCAATTGGATATAAGCACGAAAATAAGTTGAAATGAAAATTTAAATAATATTTAGTTCTGGTAAATGTTGACAGATGGGATTGGTCAACAGGTGTAGCCTATATAACGACTTGTCCCTTCATTATGCAATTGAAGTCATGTATAGTCAACATGGACAGAAGATTCTATTACACAAAGAAGAATCTTATTTAAAATATTTAATGATGCTTCAAAATTATTGCATATAGTTGGGGGGGGGGGGGGGGTAAAATATTAGAAATGTAAATATTAATTATAAATATATGTATCTAAACTAGAGCCCGAAAAACAAGAACAATGAAATAATGAATGAATGAATGAATGAATGAATGCATGAATGCATGAATGCATGAATGAATGAATGTTTAATGTTTACCGACATACAGCACAAAATTACATATCGGCTATTGGGTGTCAAACGAAGGTAAGAATATGAATATGATTATTTACATTAGAAATATTTATTTCTATGTATAATTATGTACAAACAGTGAAGGAGCTGTAGGAAAATAAGAAAGTCTATGGTTTTATCAGCCAAAACTTTTGCTTTCAGCAATGAAATGTTAAACTGCTTCGCAAATTAGACTATTTCCCTGTAATGTTAAATTGAGATCGACAAATAATAAGGTGTTAATAGCTATATGATTTAACCTAATGTATAATTTAGAATTTAGACGGTTTGTAATGTGCCCATATCTACTGACGGTTCAGGCACGTCCATCCTGGGCACGAGTTCTGATTTGCGCCAGATCTCCTGTCCAGAACAGAAATAGCGAATTTTAATCGAAGTGATACATTTAATTTGGAAAAACTTAATAAATTTTAAATATATTAATAGTAATTTAAGCCAAAATATGGGGTGGGTGTTATTTAAATTACCTGTACACTTAACAATATATTAATATGTATCATATTTTGTTTAAAACTAAATTTATTTTCAACATCAATGCATTTGCAGATTATAAAAAGCTATTAAAACAAAAACAAAACAACAATCTGTATTGGATCCGATAAAAATATCGGCTCTATGGAGTTTGGAAAACACAGCGATACAAAAGAGTATTGCTTCAAGTTAAATGGTCGGAATCAGTGCTCGGAATGGTTAATCCTTCAACACAAAGTCGCCGAAGACTACAAAGTTCAAAAGATTTGTCGACAACACCCGCCTATCCACGAAGCCATTGCACGGTCGACCCTAATCACACCCCCAATGAGAATATTGTAACAACAGAGTAATTGTCTGCATAATGTAAACCGTGATGTTTTGACAATAATTAATGTGGCATCTTTTTGTTTGCTCTTTGCAGGACCGAGCGGCAATGAATTGCGCATTCTTTAATCTTTTAATTCGAAATCAAGTTCTACTTTTGAAGTCAAACGTCTTTTGTTTTTAGCTGACCAATAGATACGTGTGTGCTTTGAAACAGATCAGTAATTTGTTCGGGGTATAAATTAGTTCGTGAACTGTTCTCATCTTATTTCAAACCAGATTTTATTCGTAAGTGTAAAAGGAGTTATATTTTTAAGTTGTGTTCACAAATTGGAATTTTAATTACCATGGCAACCAAAACCAACCATTCAGTGGCTTCTATTCTTGGAATCGGTGCTGGTGAGTACATTTTAAAATATTTTATTGACCATATTATCAGACGTTTTATTCTCTTTAATAATGGGAAACATGTAAATGCTTCAATCGTTTCCATGTAATACTTTTAATTCTAATATTTTTTATTTTTTTTTACTCTAGGGTTAGCAAATCTCTAAATTATTCAGGAGGTATAATTGTGCATATATTAAGAGGACAAAATATAACATTTAAAGGGACTGTCCTGCGTTTGCAGCCATTGTAAGATGTTTGCGATAACAGAGCTTTGTTGGCGACTATTATTTCTAAATACATTTTCTTGTTTAGAATACCAGTATCTATATATCGAATGTGTTTGCGGTCGTATACTAATGTTTGTAGCACTCAGTTTTTACAGTTTTTAGATTTTTTGTACGTACGAAATTATTGGGAGGTAAAATCCGGTTTCGGCTACTACAAGCATTAGGACAACAACAAACACCTTGTAAATATAGACACTTGTATTTTAATTAAGAAAATGTATTTAATTTGTATGTTACGTCATCGAAAAGGCTCTATTAGTCGGAAATATTTTACAATGGTTGTAAACTCTAGATTCCTTTTAATAAAAGGATTTTTAGTTTTGAAAAAAAAAATTTTTTACTTCAAGACTTTGGTTTCTGTTATAATTAGAGATGATAATAAATTGCAGTGTATGACAAGAACGTATTATTTTATCTATTAAAATTAATTTCTTTATTTACTTTTTTATTATTATACCAAAAATGTTTATTAAAATTATTTATTATTTATTTTATTAAATTTGCAGCAAAAATGTTTATTAAAATTATTTATTATTTACTTTTTTAATTTACAGCAAACATGTTATAATATAAATGACAGGTTCAGCTAAAATAACAATATTACATCAATAAAATTTTAGTTTTAATTTGAATCAGATAATATGTTATATTAGCGACCAAGATATTAAACCCAACTGTTGCTATGGAGTTGCTATACAGACTACTCTTATAGATTCACAGCTAGGAAAGCAGACTAAAAATAAAATAAAGCGCAATATTAATAATATATGTCATTTAGGAAGATATATTCAGGATTAATTTAATTTTATACAGTATGTAACGTCATCTCGTTTATATTATTATTATTTATATTCGCTTTAATGTACGCCTGTTTGCCCATCCATTTCATTTACTGAAAACTATTGTTTACAGATATTCAGGATTAAAAGAGAATTACGTTTGGGGTAGGAAGAGATGTTAACAACACCTCAGCACATTTTAAACTACAACTGTGTGGTATCTACTGCTAGGTTCAGACTACCAACTAGCTATACACATTATCACGACACACGGTCTACATAGTACGACAGCAAACTTCATGCGGCCACATAGGGTACTCCTACCGTATAGCAGGAAGTCATCTTTTATACGTACTTTGCAACAGAGAGAACATTCATTGATATCAACTTATTTTCGTGCTTATATCCAATTAAGGTTCAAACGCACTGTCCTGGGCATAAACCTCGGCTATCTAGGCTGTCTGTCCAGGACAATGGGTTAGTTCTAAGTTAATGAGTGGTTAGGTGGTTAGGAGGCAGACGGCGGTGTAGTGGTCTTACATTGCGTCGTTAAAACACTCTCCGGGTGAGAGCCGGTACCGCGCTGCGAACCCAGTACCTACCAGCCTTATGTCCGATGGCTTAACCACGATACTACAGAATACCGAGGTCGGTACAGAGGGAACATACTATGGCCTTTGATATACGCAAATCCAACGGTTTCACATCGGACAATCTTAGGCGGGCGCTCTACCACTAGTTTACACATTTTCTTTCTCCATCAATATTAAATATTTGAAAACTAAACACAATACTTTATAGATAGAAAATTATGCTGCATTAAAATGTTGTTAAAAGTTAAAGTTTGTTTTGTTTAACGACACCACTAGGGCACATTGCTTTATTAATCATCGGTTACTGGATGTCAAACATTTAGTAATTTTGACAGGAAACCCATTATATTTTTTCATTAGTATGAAGGGATCTTTAATATACACCATCCCACAGACAGGATAGCACATATCACGGCCTTTGATATACCAGTCATGGTGTACTGGCTGGAACGAGATATATCCCAATGGGCAAAACCGACGGGGATCGATCCCAACTAACTAAAATGCATGTATACTAGTATATAGGGTGGTAACGACAGACATGCGACCATAGAAAACAGCTATCCAAGGGTGTCAATAAACAAACATCACTTTCTTTTCATTAATTGTAATTAGTAAATATCTTGCCAAACAGTATTTATCAACATTTCTTAGCCTTGCCCTTCCCATATGGACACCAGCCACTCAAAGATTTTCACCATAATTGTAAAATATGGTGAAATGTCTTTAAATACACATGCTGACCAATCCAAACTGTCAAATATATTGACAGAAACAAATATTGTGTTTAAACTAAGATTTTCTTTTATTGAATACATCGGCTTTAAAAAACAACAACTATAGTACAATATCTTTTAATTCTGTTGCTATCAGTTTTATTGTATGTCTATATACGAAGTTGAGGGACATGTTGAAAAACTTAATATTACTAAATTGAAAATTTAGTCTACTTCTTCATGTAAAACCATGATAGGATCCAGCTTTGAATCAGGTCATTTCCAGGTAGTCTGAACAGGGTACACTGTGGGATCGAGAGTGGTTATAAACTATTAAATGAATGAGTTTATTTTCATTTAAAAATTTTAACTTTATATATAATTTTATTTTTTATTTTTATTATTATCATTTTATTCTACTCTTTTCTATTTTTAAATTTCAAATTTAATTTTAAAGAATTAAAAAAAAAAACATTTAAAATTAAATTCATTAAATTAAATTAAATTAAATTAAATTAAATTAAATTAAATTAAATTAAATTAAATTAAATTAAAGGTGTAAATAATTAAAAGATTTTATTTTATTTTGTGCTGAAAAAAATCTTCGCCTGTACATTAATTACATTCATTACATTTTATTATTGTAATATATGCAATTTCCGTAACCACGTATTTATATTGTTTATTTTCAGCAGAGAGAAGTAACATCGTTAGCGACCCACCACGTCACCGACAACGTCGTAACCGAACACTGTTCAACGACTCCGCTCTCGACACCTTGGAACAGTCTTTTCAAACCAACCAGTACCCGGACATCAACCAGAGAGAGCAGCTCGCGGAGTCGGTCGGGGTAACCGAGGCTAGAATACAGGTGCTTACCTCATCATTGGTTTTATCATTACATCAGGCACGAGATAATGTAGTCTTGTTTTAACGAGACTAGAATATTGGTTTTATTATTACGTCAAGCACGAGTCAACCACGTAGTCTTGTTTTAACGAGACTAGAATACTGGTTTTATCATTACGTCAAGAACGAGTCAACCATGTAGTCTTGTTTTAATGAGCTATAATGCAGGTGCTTACCTCATTGGTTTTATCATCATTTCATTTCAACTTATTTTCGTGCTTATATCCAATTAAGGTTTAGGCACGCTGTCCTGGGCACACACCTCAGAAATCTGGGCTGTCTGTCCATGACATTGGGTTAGTTGTTAGTTGGTTAGCGGTTAGTGAGAGAGAAGGGGGTGTAGTGGCCTTACACATTGCCCATTGAGCCTTAAAGAACTCGCTCTGGGTTGGAGCCGATACCGGGCTACGAACCCTGTACCTACCAGCCTATATAGTCCGATGGCTTAACTACTGCGCCATCTAGGCCGGTGTTTTATCATTACTTAAGGCACGAGTTAACGTAGTCTTGTTTTAACGAGGCTAGAATACAACTAGAATACAAAAGCTACCTCATTGGTTTTATCATTACGTCAGGCACGAGTTAGTGCAGTCTTGTTTCAACGAAGCTAGAATATTGGTTTTATCTTTACGTCAGGAACGAGTTAGTTTTGATTCAACGAGTCTAGAATACAGGTGCTTACCTCATTATTGGTTGTTATCGTAAGCACGAGTTTGTGTTTTCTTAGGTAGAGCTCAGCCAAATCGATTTAAAAACAAAAAACAAAAAAACAAAAAAAACAACAACAACGTTCGCCAGTTTGACATCCAATAGCCGATGATTAAATGGACATTCCTGAGTTTGCTGCATTGTAAGATGTTTCCGACTAATAAATTATTTCTACGATTAAAGGGACATTCCTGAGTTTGCTGCAATTTTTAACTATTGCAATTACATATCAAATATATTGTTCTCTATAACATATTAGTGGCTGTATATTAAACGTGTTTCTGATCGTTCTAATATTTGTACTAGGTTAAATTTCATTTTATTTCATAAAATATATTTTATCGTACGTTCGAAATTATTTGAAGACAAAATCCAGTTTGGGCTTCTTACAAATATTAAGACGACCCGAAACACATTCAATACACAGATATTAATATTCTAAACAAGAAAACATATTTAATGTGTAAGTTTAATCGCAGACATATCGTAGACATATTTTATCAGTCGGAAACATCTTACAATGCAGAAAACTCAGGAATGTCCCTTTAAACTTATATATTCCATATATTTTCTTGTTTAGAATATCAGTGTCTGTATAAAATTAAATTTAACCTAGCACAACTATCAGAACGATTAGAAACACGTTTAATATGCAGCCACTAATATTTTATGCAGAAAAATATATTTGATATTTAATTACAATCGTTAAAAAGTCTCTGTTAGTCGATAACATCTTTAAAATTTACAGCAAACTCAAGAATGTCCCTTTAAGAACTCAATTTTCTATAGTCGTGTCGTTAAACAAAATAAAGTAAACGTTAAACTCTACAAGCTATGTTGAATCATTAATGGTACATTGTGTATGTCCTTTATTAATACTTTTATTTTATAGGTGTGGTTCCAAAACCGTCGATCCCGCCTTCGCCGCAACAAGGGGGCGCCCACACAAAGATGCGAAAAGCCCGTCGAATCCCCTTCCCCACCCAAGACTACACCATCGAAACCGCAACCTCTGGCGACGTTCACTCCACGACCACAACAGATGGCCAACCCTTTGAACTACCCGAATTACATGTTCGGCTACAGCATCCTATACCCATCGGCGATCCACCCATCGGCGATCCACCCTTTGGCGGTCCACCCATCGGCGATCCAGAGTCACTACCCAGACCTCGTCGGATACTCCAGCAGCAGTCCGAATTCTCCTCTGTGGTCGCCGACCAGTCCCAACTACATGAAATTCTTTGACTCTCCTGCCTCTCCAAGATACAACACGATTAGCACCCCCTTGAAGACGATGTTCCCCTTCACTGACGTCTCCCCGGCAAGGCAGAATTACACCTCCAGCTTGTACACCGGCGGCTTGATCGCGACAACCACGCCCATGAAGATTCCCCTCAAGATGGCGCCACTGGATCTCTCTGATTGGTCCAGTTCTGAGAGCAGACACGCTGACATCAAGAACAACTCGGGTACCAGTCTAGAGTCGGCGAACATCAACGTCAGTACATCTTCTGATGACGAAAACAGCAAGTGAAAATCACGTTTCTTTTGAATGAATGTACATTTATTTACAGTTATCGCATACCATTTGAATCTATGTTGAAAGTTCGAATCCCGCCATTTTGTGACTTTTTTTCTCTCCCATAGATTGTTGAACAATTAACGTTTTGGGTTGTTATTATTTCATTTTAATTCTGTAATGGAAGCATTTGGAAATCCAATTCCTCCAACACATGTACGTCAGCAATAGTGCTCAGTTCTGGTGTGGACAATTCCTTTATATTTATTGCTTAGTGCTTAATACCTAGTGCATATGTTTGTAAATATATGTTTTAAAATGTGTTGTCTGTCTGTATCATCTGTATATTAAAGTTGTCCTGTAAATAAATTATTTTTCTACTCTATATTATACTATTTGTTATTTTGTTGTTGTTGTAATAAGGTGGAGAATTTCTTTACACCTATTTTTGACAGAAACGATGGATGTCGAGCTGTTAAGCATATAATTTGCACTTCCTTGGATTTGCACTCCCCAGTCAACTTTATACGTAAAGTGCGTATTCGTATAAGAGTAACTGGGGAGTGCAAATTACACGTATAATAATGACTGGGGAGTGCATATTCTTGAGGAGTGCAAATAAAATGCTACATCAGTACAGAAATTATCATTTTCATTTAACTTCAGCAAATGCATATTTGTCCTGGAAAATAAAAGTGCAGAGATAGAGCTTTAGATGTATTTGTTTACAAAGTTTCTTTCTAACAAACAGTAACTACAACGCAAACTAATTAAACATAATTTATTTATATTTTGTTAAAGAAAAAAAAGAAGATATTATGTCGATGATTTGTGATCTTATGACCCATCACTCCAATGATCTTATAGAGAGTGGATGTCTTCCTACAGACAAGGCACTAGAAAGAGATTCATGGAAGCCACCACTATTTACCCCCAAATGCCCATTCCACTCTGCACTGAGCAGAGATACGACCTTGATCGTGGATAACGGTTTTGTCTCTGATTCGCTGAACATTCAAGTTAACAAATATATATTATAGTCTCCCATAACTTCATATGCAGTGGTTCAGTGCTATTTTTAGATTTTATGGTGTTTAGTGAAGTTTTATGTTACTGAGGTGACTCAATAAACAATTTGTCTGTCTCGTCTGCCTGTCCGTATTACGGTTTTGTCGTTCAGGTTTGCCAAATATTCATTCAACTCTGCATTGTACAGAGATACGGTATTAATCATGAATAATGGTTTTGTCGTTCAGATTTGCCTAATATTCCACCACTAAACTACACCCCGACTTTAACAACATGCATAGTATACATACATCACAACGACACAAGAAAAATGCCCCGATAATTTCAAAATAGTATGTATCTAATGATAAAAAAGGAATGTCTTTCTTCCAATTTTAAGTTTACAGCACTGTCAGATGTTTCAGACAGACAGACAGTTTATTCAGTATAAGGGCCATAATACAATCAGAAACTGTTATACATATTTGCGCATACGTAGCTAACATTTGCACTGTATACTATAGGTATATATTTAAATATATATGTATTTCTCTCTTTTTTTGCACATTATAAAGATAATACATCCGAATTTTCTGGAGCAAGTACCCCGTACTTATGAACCATAACATAAAATTGGAGTTACCATAGCATCATTCATTTGAACTTATGTTTGTGCTTATATCCAAACTAATAAAAGAAATCACGAATAAATTTAAGAAGTTGTTGTAAGTCCCTACAAACAGTACTAATACTACAATATTCAGTCTGGACACCCTGTTAAAATGACAAACAGTACTAATACTACAATATTCAGTCTGGACACCCTGTTAAAATGACAAACAGTACTAATACTACAATATTCAGTCTGGACACCCTGTTAAAATGACAAACAGTACTAAACTACAATATTCAGTCTGGACACCCTGTTAAAATGACAAACAGTACTAATACTACAATATTCAGTCAAAATGACAAACGGTTCAGTCTGGACACCCTGTTAAAATGACAAACAGTACTAATACTACAATATTCAGTCTGGACACCCTGTTAAAATGACAAACAGTACTAATACTACAATATTCAGTCTGGACACCCTGTTAAAATGACAAACAGTACTAATACTACAATATTCAGTCTGGACACCCTGTTAAAATGACAAACGGTACTAATACTACAATATTCAGTCTGGACACCCTGTTAAAATGACAAACGGTACTAATACTACAATATTCAGTCTGGACACCCTGTTAAAATGACAAACAGTACTAATACTACAATATTCAGTCTGGACACCCTGTTAAAATGACAAACAGTACTAATACTACAATATTCAGTCTGGACACCCTGTTAAAATGACAAACAGTACTAATACTACAATATTCAGTCTGGACACCCTGTTAAAATGACAAACAGTACTAATACTACAATATTCAGTCTGGACACCCTGTTAAAATGACAAACAGTACTAATACTACAATATTCAGTCTGGACACCCTGTTAAAATGACAAACAGTACTAATACTACAATATTCAGTCTGGACACCCTGTTAAAATGACAAACAGTACTAATACTACAATATTCAGTCTGGACACCCTGTTAAAATGACAAACAGTACTAATACTACAATATTCAGTCTGGACACCCTGTTAAAATGACAAACAGTACTAATACTACAATATTCAGTCTGGACACCCTGTTAAAATGACAAACAGTACTACATCCAACTTGTTGGCATGTTTTAAATGCAAACATATGCATGCAGTGCAACTAATGTTTAAATCGTACATTATCATTAACAAAAAAATTACAGGAAAATCGTACATTGTTTTGAACATGGTATGTTTCTCACTTCCATTACGGTACCGTGTATAATTAACATATCGAAATGGTTACATGGATGTTATTTCGTACAGGCCCACCCCAAACTAATGAGAGAGACAGACAGAGAGAGATAAAGATTCTAATGTTCTGATAAAAAGGCACCATTTTTTAGATGTTCGTCCACCTTGCAAATTAATTTTTGAAACAAGTTTCTCAGTAATGTAATACTCCTTCACCAAGGCTAACACTTTAGGAACATTGTTCGATAGCCGTGAGTTAGAAATGTAACGGGTTTTTTTTTATATAAGAATGAAATGGTTTAATATCATCTGCCCTCTCTGTATACCAAACATTATTTGATCGTCAAAAAATACGTTGAATCCTATTGCGTTAAAATCCTTCCAAATCAGTTTTACATTTGGACATTTTACGAATAAATGTTCTATAGTTTCTTCATGGAGTTTACAAAAAGTACATAATGCATCATCGCGTAATCCAATTTTATACAAATAGCTATATGTGGCCGTTATTCTATGAAAATTTTTATGCTAAAAATAAATTAGTGATAATTGTTTGGTACACAGTCTGGGTGTTACGTATATATGTTTCCAAAACCAGAGTTATTTTCCAAAATTGTAGACCAGCGACTTTGCGCTGTTGGCATGGCTGTGTTTTGTAGAAAGAATATTAGTAAATAAGCCGCAACCTTTATTTGCTTTAGTTATGACTCGCATAAAAGTAGGACGCCTTATATTATATATATAAACAAAATTTAATCTGGTATTTTATTAATAATTTCTTTTCGATGTTTAAGGAATATTGTGTATTAATGTTTCATAGTCTAAAAACGTCCCACCGATGTGTTCCGTTTCTGAGAGAATGTCTTGAATATGCATAATATCTTTATTATACCATATTGTTTAATAAACAGTGTTTTATTTTTAAAGTAAGCATTATACCATAATGGCTCATCGAGTATTTACTCAATTTTTATATTTTGTCCTAATTCTGTCCAATATTTCAATACGTCTATCCAAAATTGTTTTTTAATCTTATGTTTAACGTTCTCTAAAATTGTTTTTAATTTTCCGAATATATTTGTCAAGAAACCATTTCCATTCACAGTCGCTAAGAAAATAACGTCTAAGCCAGGCCACCTTTAGAGCGTTAATAAAAGTAGATACTTCAGTCAGTCTTAGTCACTTTCAGAGCTTTAATAAAAGTAGATACTTCAGTCAGTCTTAGTCACCTTTAGAGCTTTAATAAAAGTAGATACTTCAGTCATTCTGTCCGGATCATTCGAGTTAACGTAGTAATACATTTAGATGGTGGGTTTGGTAAAAAAAAAAAAAAAAATGAGTTGTGTTTTAACCACTGTTATTTTTTCAGAAATTGTTGTACATTTTCCACTCCAGAAATTTAACAAGGATTGTATCTTGCAAATTTTGTCATTAAAATTTATTTCCCAGATATTTTCTAATGTTTTATTTAGTATTATTCCTAAAATATTGAAATTCGATGCGCACCAATCGAGACTGAATTGTTTCCACATTTCTGCCATGGTGTTTGCAAAGGGACCCAATCCAATAGTTTTTGTTTTATCTCTGTTAATCCTCAGACCACATCTAAGATTTGCGAGAACCATCCAAGTATAACTGTGTCGTTGGCAAATTGTCCAATTTTATATTCTACTCCGCCGATTGTAATTCCATTAATATTAGGATTATTTCGGATTAAAATTCCAAGAATTTCTATGCAAATAATAAATAAGTAAATAATTAAGTTCCTCTATAAATCTTTTTGATCTTAATGTATAATAAGACTTAACACTTGTTTAATTCTGGTTGCTATACAGGACGATGCCAATTTATAAATCACATTATTAAAGGGACATACCCTAGTTTCAACCCGTGAAAATTAACACAAAGTTTAATTAATCTACAAATCTGTAACACATTTGGATAAAGTTACAACTGAGTGAAACATGAGTCTGTGACTTTGAAATGGTGAAATACCCTCTAAAAATAGACTACAACTCGACTCCATAACTGTTATTTCTCAGACGCATGTGCGTTTTTTTAAAATATGAGAAATGCATTTTGTGATATTAAAAACAACAGGATGACCAAAAACATTTCGAATGTACAGAAATTGATAATCTAAACAATACAATCTAAGTAAAGCATGATTTCAGTTATCAAAAACGGCTCTAATAGTCAAAAATATGCATTAGTGTTTAAAAACTAGGGTATGTCCCTTTAACAAAGATATAGGTCGCCAGTTCTGTAATAAATGTCTATTTTTATTAGCTTTAGGGATACATGTTATTACTCCTCTTTGAAGTGATATGGTTAACTCCCCCTTTTCGCACCCTTCATTAATAGTTCTTAAAATAAAGTCACCAAGATCAATCAAGACAGAGTACAAAGAACATCGCAACCCATGAATCACTTTTAAAATGATGACGACAGAGAAAATAGATTTCCATAAAACCTTTTTTATTTCACCACAAAATACAGTATACAAAACAGAACTGATACACATGGATAAAATAAGCATATAAGAATAAAATAAATAATGTATTATAAACAAATATCATACGTATTAATATTATGAATATTAACCTAATAAAGCTGTAAATCAAATATATATATATATATATATATATATATATATGTGTGTGTGTGTGTGTGTGTGTGTGTGTGTGTGTGTGTGTGTGTGTGTGTGTGTGTGTGTGTGTGATAATACATGTTCAAACTATTCTGGAAGCCAATTAACTTTAGCTGTTAATTTCTGCATTTTTATTTGTATGTATATTGTTTGACAATCAGCAGTATTAAATTGATAATATTATAATTTTTAGAATCGTTATGCTTGCCTAATGTAATTGTTTGTGCATTTACGTGAAGTTTAATTAAGTTTTTAAGAATATCGGGTTTATAACAGTATTCCAGTATGTCTGAACATGTTTACATAACCAACAAAGTGCATTAAATCTTCACTAAAACATATTACAAAATTCACATTTATTTGAATCCTTTATACCATATATTAACAAGTGCTTATTTGTGGTTAAAATACACGTTTAAACTCTTGTGCTGAGATTAACGAAACCCTGTGTCCGTAGTTAGTAGATTTCCATTAAATTTGACACATTATTTTTCAAAAACCAGTATCAAATATACAGACACACACAGGCAACATTCAAACACGAGTTGTGTCCCTTGCTCCGCTATTGTTTTCACTTTTACAAAGAAACCACGTTTGGCCTTACTTATTTTAAAGCAATCAGGAGCCTGTTGTAAACAAAAAATGCAGAATTAGGACAAACAAGATCTAACTTTAATCTGTGGCGGGAAAAGGGTGGTGGTTGTGGGGCTCCCCATATAATTACCCGTGAAAATATTTTAAACCATAAATTATTATTAGTATGATTGGAGGAGCAGCTGCACATTGTTTCCACTTTGAAAAGTGAAATGACTTGTGAACACACGGGAAAGCATTTTTTGAAATCGTAAACTTTGTATATGCAAATAACGAATTTTACAAATATATTTTGCTAGCTATGTTTAATTTTCTCATGTAAACACCTTTTCATAACATTTTTCATGTTGTTGTATTAAATATGTTTGCCATTACAAACCAATGAAGAAAGAGTAGACGTAAACTAAATTATAACAGTAAATATATTTATTAGTATCCCAAGTAACCATTGCCCCACGTTTGGTACATCAAAGGCAGTGGTATGTTCTGTCTTGTTTGTAAAACAAAGCACTTATAAAAGATCCCTTACAGCTAAGTAAATAATTGTTTTAGCGGGATTCCTCTGAGACTATATGTTATAATGCACTACCTGAAAACTGTATAAGTTTGAAATGCAAATTGTTTTTAGTAATATAAATTTTTTTAAAGCATTTTCTTTAACTATGATATTGTTTCAACTAAGAAGAATCAATTCTGGATCCTGGGACAAATTATTAATGTGTCAACACTTGTCATTCAACAATTTACGACAATCATCCCAATTTTCCCCATCGAAACAAATAAAAAAATATATATAAAATTGTTTCAGGCTCCCTTTTGAAAAATTAAAAAAGATAACTTTCATTCCTGTTTATTTTAAATAAACAAATTAGTAGAAATTACTCTCTGGAGTATTGGTGGTGGTGATGGTTATGGTGGTTATTTTTATGTGAATAGAAATTATTGTTGTTGCTGCTGCTACCCCCAATAAAAACAACAGCAAACAAAACAAAAACAAACAAAAAAGAAAGAAAGAAGAACATCCTTCCCTCTACAAGACACAAACAAACAATAGGTAAAGAAAACTACCATTCCCCAATTTTTTTCTTCCCAAAAACCCCCAACAAAAACAAACAAACAAAACAAAACAATACCCTAAACAAAACATATAAGCAACAAACACGAAACAAATCAAACAGAAAAACTGCACCAACAACAACATAAAAGCAAAATAGAAAACTTGCTTGGCATTGACATTTGTTTTCTGAAACTGAGCTTTAAAGAATAAGAAGAAAACGATGTCCAAATTAGGTATATATATATAATTGAATTGAATTTTAAAGACCAAGAAGAAAATGATTTCCATCCCAGATTTATAATCATATGACATCAACAGTACCAATGCTGACCTCGATATCTTAATATTTACTAATCAGTCGTTGTTAAATGGCAGGTGCCAATTATTTGTTTGAATTGGCCTTTGAAGCTAGAAACTGGAGACATGGGGTATGGGGGGATCAACATTTCACTTTTAATTAACAGAGATATTTACAATTTTGCAGTTTTTAAAATTAATGTTATCGATTCTATGGCCATGGCTAAGAGGATTAGATATATTTTTACAACGATACTTTTTCAAGGTGCCAATGTCGACCTCGATATCTTAATATTTACTAATAAGGTGCTGTTAAATGACAGATGTCGATAATTTGTTTGAATTGGCCTTTGGAGCTAGAAACTGGATATAGGGGTATCAGAGGTATCAGCATTTCACGTTTAATTAACGATATTTACAGTTTCGAAGTTTTAAAAATTAATGTTATCGATTTTATGGCTTATAGCATTAGATATGTTTTTATAACGAGCGTTTTCCTACATAAGTTCGCATTTAAAGATATGTTACGTATTTTCTGCATGACAAAATTAATTAATCAATCAACCAGCCATTGGCTGAAACATACAAAATACATTGCGTGATTATTAATACAACAGTGTTACAAATATATACCTAAATAAAATATGGTTCCAAACTATATTTTAAAATTTTAAAAATACAAAACAAGGAAATGTATATAACAATGAATGATTAATAAATAATGATGTTAGTAGTAGTAATAATGTTGATACTATAGTAGTAGTAGTGATTGAGGAGGAAACAAGAACTATGACTAACGTTTTACGTCTTTGCTTGCAACATATATAATTTTTTATAGATCTAATACAATATTCTTTGATTTTAATGTTAATAATTTTACAAATGTGTTACAGGGGGGACAAGCATAATAATATTTCTTCAAGAATCGTGATCTAATATCACAATAGCAAGGACAAACAAGTAAAACGTGATATTCATCTTCAATCTTTTCTTTAAATTACAAAGAGTGCATAGTCGTTGTTCTCTAGGAATATTATTACGTCTACTAATTTCATTACTGATATCTAACACATCACATCTTAAATTAAACAAAGCAACCCTATATTTTGTATAAAATATACTATCTAGATATGCTCCATAACAGTAATTGGTTTTAAACTTATAAAGTTTCCGTAAGCCTGAAAACGTCGGGATTTTAGCAAACACATTTTGCATAAACTGATCTCCAAGTGTTTAATGCTTTGCGGTGACACAGATAATATACTTGTATCTTAAAATCCCAAAGATGTAACAAAACTTTAACATGCATTTCCCAGGTTTTACACTTAGTAATAGTATTAGTATTTTTTAAAAGTATTCTATACATTTTGTAGATAAGAGAATCCTTGTTATGATTTATTTTAACCAATACATCAAAATTCTCTGTGTACATATAACAGAGATAGGTAACCTTCCAAGCTCTTATAAAATATCGTTATTTGGGGTTCTTGTCTTGGCATTGAGGAAGATTATACAAAATGTTATTTCTATTTTTTCCAGGTCGCAAATATTACCTATTTAGTAAAAAAAATAAAAAATATTACCTATTGCACACACCTCTGAACTATAAAATATAATTGGTACAACCATGCATCAAATATATATAATTGTGTACTAATATTCATTGAAACAATCGAATTATATAATGAGTGTACACTCTCTAACGCCTGTTTTGACGAAGTGTTGTATGCTAATTTACAATTGCCAGTGTAATTGAATGCAATACCTAAATAATAAACCGATCTACAATATTCAATACTGTGTGTTTATAACGCCATATAAATATATTGGCAGATTTACGACTTTCAAAGACACATAATATTTATGTTTGTTTTGTTTTCATTTACTTCGAGTCCCCACTTATGACAGTAAATTGCCACTTTATTTAATAATATCTGAAAACCTTTTTCCGATTAAGAAAATAAAATTGTATCATCTGCATACATGCGTATAAATAAACAAATATCCTCTAGAAGTCTAATTGGATGGATAATATAAAAAGATTCATTAACAAACATATTTTTATTATTATTAAACAACACTCGGACACATTACAATGTGTAACAAGAGGACATTTTCAAATACATAATTAATATACATGACAAGAACAGGCGTCAACATAGTCGCATCTATAGTTAACACGGAACATAATATATGCAATCAAAATAGCTAAAATGTGCGGCGAAACGTCAGTTCACAAAACTAGATACTTTTGAAATATATATAGCTAGTTTTTGCAATGATGGTGTATTACATTATGACAGCATACCTTTCATTTTAAAAACGCTAGGATTAATTCTATAATATTGTTTTATATATTTTCTTCTAATGTTTTCAATATTATATTTTTTACAATTGAATAAATAATGGTATTCATCTCCAATATAACTATTACAAAGTTTGCATATTCTATTTTCTCTAGGAACGTTAAACCATCTACCAGTTTGGACTGGTAATCTTAAATTTTACGTAAGAAATTTAGTTATCCAGCATCTATTTTGGTACGATATTCTTGACAAAGAGGTTTCGAACTAAAATTCTATTTTAAATAATGTATAAAATTGACCCCTAGAAGATTTTGTAATATCCGAAAACTACTACCGGATAAATTGATGGCAGAGATTTTGTTTTAATTCTTATTTATAGGATTTGAAATCATTATTTTTATTTGTAAAGCAACCAGGAACGCCAGCAAATGGTCAAATACATCATAGGTATCCCCTAAATATAAACATGTAACAGTATGACGTCATTACATAATCCTCATGTAACGAATTGTCTTATAAACCAATGAAAGGAAAGGAATATTCATATAGCGACATCGTAGCACATTTTAAACTATGGCCATATAATAATAGTTTAACAGCAACACAGTTTTCTTTAGAATTATAAACAGAAACAAATACATTTGTATATTGATAAATTGTTATCGAAATGTATTGAACATATAAAATAGCACTACGAAAGTTTAAAATTCCATTTAAGATAAGTTACAAGTAGAAAATACATATACTGCCAACGTTCTTTACATACAGAATTCGATGGAAACATAGAACCTTAGTTCAGGGGATAACCATGTAGTATTTGACCATTTGCGGACGTTGATGCTGGTTTTACAGTCCCAAATTGAGTTTTACCAGTTGCGTGGAGCGGAGACGGTAAAACGGATATTTGCGATTTTACAAACGGCATTAACGTCCGCATACAACATAATTATCCCCATTCTAATTCAATAAAGAAAGAAAAGAAAGAAATGTTTTATTTAACGACGCATTCAACACATTTTATTTACGGTTATATGGCGTCAGACATATGGTTACGGACCACACAGATTTTGAGACGAAACCCGCTGTCGCCACTTCATGGGCTACTCTTTGCGATTAGCAGCAAGGGATCTTTTATTTGCGCTTCCCACAGGCAGGATAGCACAAACCATGGCCTTTGTTGAACCAGTTATGGATCACTGGTCGGTGCAAGTGGTTTACACCTACCCATTGGGCCTTGCGGAGCACTCACTCAGGGTTTGGAGTCGGTATCTGGATTAAAAATCCCATGCCTCGACTGGGATCCGAACCCAGTACCTACCAGCCTGTTGACCGATGGTCTAACCACGACGCCACCGAGGCCGGTCTAATTCAATAAATGCATTTTCTTTTTAAATAATTTTTTTTTTGAATGAACGCATTCCTGGTCACTACTATCGTGTATCAAGTCATCCGTCTTATAAAATAATTATAGCGCCGGCTGATTAAAAATACGTTTTTACATGTAATACAACCTAATATCGTTTTTGTATTTTATTGTTTTTATTAACATTTTCACTTATTCCGAATACTCATCACAACTGGTGCTCGATAACGAACATTGATAATTCGGTATAGGTACAAAACAGAACTTTATTCACCCAGAACCCCACCGTTGTTACATTTGAGGTGGTTTACAAACATTTCGGCAGCAAGTATACTGCTTAAAAGAATAATACAATCAAACATTCAAATAACTAAATAAATAAATTTATAACACATAGTTAATCACTTTCACACACGTACACAATAATATACATGTAAAATAATCAAACTTACAAATAAGTAACTTACGAAAGATAAATATTTTTAAATACGTCGTTAATCAAATTTATACATGTACATAATATCTTTATATTTGCTATTTTTGTGGAGTTAAATAGATGACAATGTAAAGGGATAGTCCTGAGGTTGCTGCAGTTTTTAAGATGTTATGATCTAACAGAGACTTTTTAACGACTGCATTTAAATATATTTTTCTGCATAAAATATTAGTGGCTGTATATTAAACGTGTTTTGATCGTTCTGGTATTTGTACTAGGTTAAGTTTCATTTTATTTCCTAAAACATTTTTTAAAAATTATTTGAAGACAAAATCCAGTTTGGGCTTCTTACAAATATTAAGAAACATTCATGTTTTGTTTTAAATATCATATAGGTAATGCATTTTGGATACGAGTTTAAATTATATATCATTCCATGCTTATAGGTATTGATCGCTTAGTCGTTCAGAAACTGTACGAATAAAAGCTTTGTTATTTAAAATGTTTTGGTTTAACCAGTAATTATCCAAACCTAGTTTATTTAGAGTATCATGTATGTGTATCAACCATTAAACCTATAACCATACTGAACATTTTCACTTATCATAATTCTATACAGTATAACTGATAGTTTTTATGCCTTTTCAGTGATCAACATGGCCCCCAAAAATTAGCATCCTAATTTTTATCTTCATATATAATGGAAACGCTCCTAATTCTCCGTAAATCATGGGCAGTGGTGTACTCTTTCTTAGCCTCAATATATCTCTTTAAAAATGCAATTGTTTTTGTTCAATGTTTTGATTATTACCAAAACCCCAAATGTCCGAAGAATATAAAAGGATAGGGACAATAGTGCTTTCAGAAATTCGTAATTGAATATCTATAGCTAAATTCAGATTCCTGGTTCTAATATTTAGTAAAGTCAATCCTGTATTAGCCTGCGCGATAAGAGCCTTTTTTGCTTGGACAAACGAACCAGTTCTTGTAAATAGTATTCCCTATTTATAGCCATCAACAATATCTAATCTTACATATTTTATGTATAGAAACCTATTTTGGGGTGGTTTTGAGCCAAAGATAACTATTTTTTGACTTCTCGATATTTACTTTTAGTTTCTGATTATTGCAGTATACTGAGAAAACGTATAATGATTTCTGTAAGTCGTCCGAAGATTCTGCCAAAATATCTGTATCATCAGCGTAAAGTAGCATAGTAATTGTTATAAATAGATGAGTATTGTTATGTTCGTACTCTAATTTAACCCCTTTACATTGTTTATCCACTAGTACATCTTCTAAATCATTTAAATATATAGCGAATAATATGGGTCAAAGATTTTCGCCCTGATGTACACCATTTTGACATTAAAAAAATAAGCAGAATGCTCATCATTGTGACTAACACATGATTTGATACCTTGATACATTTTGTAGACAATTCTAAGAAATTTACCGTTTACATCTAGACTTAACATCTTTTGCCACAATCCTGTTCGTCAAATCGTGTCAAAAGCTTTAGAGAAATCGATAAAAGCACAATATAGTTTTTTCTTTCGTTGTTTTAAGATTTCATGTAGAGAATATAAGGAAAAAATATGGTCCTTTGTACTATAATTTTTTTGAAAACCAGCTTGATTTTCTTTAAGTTTTTCTGAAGATTCAAGAAAAACAGATATTCTTTTATTTAAAATGGATGAAATGTTTTTTTCAAAACATCTTACAATTACCCTTCTTTTTTATATTGGTTTGATAATACCCGTTAACCAATCTTCTGGCAATATACCACAGTTAAAAAATAAGGGTGAACAGTGGGGTTTTTTTTCTAAAATAGGAACTAGTTTGTTTTCAGCATACTTCAGATATTCATTTGGAATTTCATTTATACCCATAGCTTTGTTATTTTGTAAACTTTTAATAGCTCTTGACATGTCATCTCTAGTAATAGCATCGTTTAGGATAGTGCTTTCAACGGTGATATCAAAGTTTATGACTTTTGTTTCTTCGTTTTCGGTTTCATTTGTCTTTTTTTAAATATCAAATAATTTGTTTATTTCTCTATCTATTTCGTTGGAAGAATTTCGATTATTTATAGAATTAAGTAATTTCAAATTTTTTAGGTTTGCTTGCATGCATTTTTCTTATTGTTTCTTCTAATGATTTTTCTTGTTTCCGTTTGTAAAATTTAACAGTTTTTCTATGTCTTGCCTAAATTTAATATTGAGAGGCGATCAGTATTACATTTCGTCTGATTAAACTTAAGGCATGCTCTATGGAAATGCTATCTTGCTATTCTACACTCTTTACAAAACCAAACTTTCTGAGTAAAGGGCTTCTTTTGTTTGGTAGTACAATGATTATAACTCCCAACTGTTGTTTGGGCACTTGCTTTCAAAATATTTGCCAAATCATTTACTAATTTTTTTAATGGTTTTTAGGTAGCAGTATACAGTTGGCTGTCTTGTGTACCAGAAAAAAAGTTCGCTTGTTGTTTTTGCATAGATCCATGTTTGAAGGCTAATTATTTGTAATATGAAATACATTCTTAAGCTTAGTGATAGCCAAGGAGTTACATTTTAAAATCACATTTGTTTTTTTCACCAGGAGTGCAAACTGTTTGGCTATAATGAGGCTCGGTATTCATGCACTGGGTTTCACTTGTGACAAAAGTGGTAAGATGATGACATTAGGACCTTTAGGTTCAATTCGGAAAGGATAATCTTTGTTTCCAAATAGCGCTGTTTTAATATCAAAACCTCTACTGTTGAGCGAATATAATCATACAAAAGACAGTAGAACTAAAAGTGGACTGTATCTTCAAAAGGATGACTGCAAGTACAAGAGGGCTTATCATAACTGCGAACCAATGGACATTTAGAGCACTGCAATTTAGACGTCTTTGAATATTTCTGCTTGGCCGTCATTACATTCATCCCGTGCGTAGTCACAGTACTGAAATAATGACAGTTTCTATAAGACTACGTACCTTTTATATCGATGGGCTATTTCTCGTGCCTACCATTGCACCATGACTGGTATATCAAAGGCCTTGGTATGTGTTGTCCTGTCTGTGGGATGGTGCATATATAAGATCTCTTGCTACTAATGGAAACAAAATGTAGCGGGTTTCCTCATTAAGACTAAATAACCAAATGTTTAACGTCCGATAGCCCATGATTAATAAATCATTGTGCTCTAGTGGTGCCGATGGTTCACTGAGGCCAGTCTCCTCTATTAGAAATACGGCACAAGATATAAAAATAATCAGCATCGGTAGGGTAGTGGCTCCCACCCAGATTGAATTTTCATGACTCAGTGGGTATAGTGTACAGGTTCCCATTGTTGTATGGAGGGGCTGGCTGGTTTTTGCCCGAATTAAACAAAATGCTCAAAGCTGGATAACATGTATTCATATTAGCATTACGGCCAAACAGCTATACAGGGTTGCGAATGAATCACTACACATTTTCACATGGATTACAACTAATTTTGCGGGTAGATGGATGGAAATACATGGTAAAAACGTCACATTTCCCCCAAATATCTATATAACCCCCCATCCCACCCCACCCCACCCCACCCCCACCCCCCTCCCGTCTTGTACGATTATGTTCAGACAGCTCAGGCATATGTGTGTGGGATGGTGTGGCTAGGACAGCTTGTTTGAAACTTAATCGAATATAATAACGATAATAAGTTAAAATGAATAAAATACAAATGAAGTTGCAACGAACACAGCGGCGTGGACGTACATGCACTGCAACGTGATCGCGTGTGACCTGGTCGCTTCTTCTTCTTCTTGCAACACCACCTTCTGTATCAGGGTTTCCAGGCATTTATACGACACAATTTGTGTTTTGGTGTACTCTTTTTGGAGACAGACATCAACAGTGCTATTAAAGGACTTCTGCCTCAGGACCTTGGTGAGGTTAGATACCAACGCGTGCAGTGACGGATTAACCAGCTGGTCATTAAAAGGACTTGTTGGCGGTCGGTGATAGGTTTCCAGTTCAAAGCAGACGTCCCACGTTATTGCTTCTGTAGATCTGTCGAATACTTTCCACGGAAAGGAATGGTTCAAAGAAGATGTCATCTCGATGATATTCTGAAGGATTGCGTTTTTTGCTACATCATTCAGGGGTTCGTTTTTATTTGGTCTTGAGATCCGGACTTTCATCAAGAAATAAAACAACCGGAAGTCATCATTACAAGAAGCGTTTATCAATGGGATGTTGTCGTAACATATTTGATGACATACCGATATATCAAAGTTACACTCTAAATACTGCCACGGATATCGGCGAGTATAAGTTAAATCTTCGAAGACTACTGAGCCGCTGTAGGTGGTGAAATTATAGAAGAAGTTTATTGTCATGAGATATCGAATATTATTGTAAGGATAATATTCACAAAGTAAATTCGAATTTTCTATTTCACAAGTTGCGCAATGTTTGTTCCGATATATCCGGTAGGTTTTACTTGTTCGGAGGTAAGCAAATAATACAAAAGCTTCACATTTCTTTTGTGGTGTGCTGCACGAACAAATACTACACGAGTTCTCTATCTTTTCTATGCATGGCATTACTATATTGGCACTATTTTTACTCACTGTCCAAAATAATCCATCCTTGTTCATTAATCGCAAAAGATCACTAAACGTCTGGTTGGCAATATCGTATGGCATACTGAAGTTAAACCTAATAGTCTCAAAATCTACATCCTGATTTTTACTATTGCAACGTAGACAATACACATTCTTAAAAATAAGACGAGTCTTCATATCAATCACAGGAACAAGATCAAACAAGTTCTCTACAGTATTCAAAGTGCACCGCCTGTGTGCTTCTAAATCGGTAGTTCCATTCGAGCAAGAGGAAATGACCGATACACCGTATAAACATGACGTTGTAACGTCTACGTCGAGATACTGCGAAAATTCCAGCGAGCTGTTGTGATAAAGATCAGGGCATTGTTCTTGGAAATCCTCACAGCAATTGTCGTAGACCACACAGCGTTTATCACACGAACAAGGCAACGCATCCGTGTAACGACAACGGTTTTTACACGACCACAAGGCATCGTCGCAACACACGTCAAACTGCTCTGTCGCGGCGTTGCAGAAGGCGTCTCCACCTGCCGTGGCGGCCAGAATTGTCGTCGTTACAACGTTTAGCACACAGATAATCACCAGAAATACTTTCATGGCGAAAGTCATGGAAAACAATCAGTGCCTTGATTTGTTGTAAACAGTAATTTTGTTTGTTGTAAACGGTACCTTAATTTGTTGTAAACTGTACCTTGATTTATTGAAAACAGTATCTTAATATGTTGTAATCGGTCCCTTGATTTGTTGTAAACAGTATTTTGTTGTTTCTCAAAAAGAGAGTTCAAGCAACTTATTTTGTTTAGTATATGAGTGGTTGCACTTGAAATGAGAGGAAGCCAAGACAAGCAGTCACGCATGTTCAGTTATGATATACTAAACGTTACCAGCATTCGATCAATATTCAGCCAATGATATTCTTGTGGGCGCGGTTTAACTGAGATTTATTTTTGATGCCTGTCACCATGGTTATTATTATATCTATAAAGGCGTTATTTCTTTGAAGTCTAAGATCGGCCCTACATGCTTCTAGCAACATGTATTGAGGCTGGATCATGAAACATATTGTGACGGTACATGCTCTTAATTTATTTTCGCCTGTGGCGATATTAATTGTTTTAGAAGGCCGTGTGCAGTTCCAAATGCACTTAGCCCAGATGGGCAACTTGTTACGTGATACCTTTGTGCGACGGTCGTCGAGCTTTTCTAATACACACCTAGCGCAGGTGTGGAGGCCATGTGGCCAGTAGTTACGTAATAACTCCGCTAGTGCTGTTTATGACCAGGGGATTGCTCGCGGAATGGCGACAGCCAGTCTGACCATCAAAGAAAGATATGCCGTCTTGGTCGCTGTGGAAATTCACTTGATACGTGAGGTACCGCCTTGTACCCACAGGCGATATTCGCTGTCTCTGAGAGTTTTGAATAAATAGCTAGGATTTTAGATAAATCGAGGAGAAACATTAGGAAGGCTGCAGGGGAAACGGACGTCGTCCACTGAACGAAATATATAAGTTCAGTCCGGGCGTGGTAAATATATTTTTCCGCTCTGTGTATAACCTTGATGTGATTGATTATATGTGACTGTATTATACCAATATTATTTAGACGGTGCTGCCGGTCATTTGACGCAGTAATCTGTAGGCTCACTGTCCTAAATAATTATAAAAAGCTTAGCCAGTCATCCTAGAGGACCTAGGTAAACTGTAGGTTATTGTCTTTATTGTGATAGGTACCAGTATTAAGTCTGTATTACAAGGTTACTGAATGAGTAGTTAAGGGTTAATTAAAAATTAACCAGTTAGGAATAGAGTTGTAATTCCTTTATTAATTAAGTTCCCCTGGCAGCGTTTCTCAATTATCACACGTGTGTGTGTTAGCGTTTCTCAATTATCACACGTTATTGAACGTGTAGTAAGGGTTAATTAAAAATTAACCAGTTAGGAATAGAGTTGTAATTCTTTTATTAATTAAGTTCTCCTGGAAGCGTTTCTCAATTATCACATGTTACTGAACGAGTAGTAAGGGTTAATTAAAAATTAACCAGTTAGGAATAGAGTTGTAATTCCTTTATTAATTAAGTTCTCCTGGAAGCGTTTCTCAATTATCACACGTTATTGAACGAGTAGTAAGGGTTAATTAAAAATTAACCAGTTAGGAATAGAGTTGTAATTCCTTTATTAATTAAGTTCTCCTGGAAGCGTTTCTCAATTATCACACGTGTGGGTGTTGTGTCACGGTGAAGTGATTAGCATATTGTGTAAACTAGACACCTAGCGATTAACTAATTAAGTGGTCAGTTCTGGGTTGTTATTATTGTTGTTATTAATTAACTACTGCGGCAGTACATTTGTCAGCGTAGGTTAATACAGATTCCAAAGTGTATTGTGTTTTGTTGTGTTTTCTAGTGAACTAAACGTGCTATAATAATATATACTTTATATAAGATTGTATCTCTGATCATACCTAGACGAGCCACAAGTGGGTATAACCGCCCGTTACAGAGAGATCTAATAGATATACAGTTAGGAGAGATATTTGGACAATCGTGTTTCATTCAGTTACGGGTATTATAGGATCCCCGTGACACATATACTCTTCAAAAAAGTAGGGGAACTCTAATAAGAATTTACAATTGCCAAAATTGTAAGGTATATTAGTTGTGGGGAATGGTTATACGATAATAGTGAATTAATTGGGCAAACATTACAACAGGTAGTTCAGTATTACAGTAGGTTTTATTACCATCAAAGATCTTGAAGGACGATTGGGGTCAGAAGTGAAATTTGAAAGTTGACGTTTTTTATCAGTAAATCGCAAATTCAAACAATAAAAATGACTAAAAAAACACAATAACAACTGTATGATCAACAGAATGAAAAAGGATTGACAGAAATAATGTTCCACAGTGATTAATCGACCTTCCTGGAAATTGTTAAAATCGAGAATGACATCCCACGCACGTGTACAGGACAACTGCGTGATGCACGTGAAAACTATGGAATGTGTTTCGGTGTGTTGATAAACAGATCTGAACATTCTTTACTAGGATGTCTGTGGTCAAAACGTATGTTCGGTCTAATAGTTGATATTAACATTAATATTTCAGGTTCACCTACTTTTTTATTTTTTTTGAAGAGTATATCTCGAGTTTCATAATAGTGTATTACTAGTGACCTGTGGTGAGGGTGGCTGAAAATCATTTGAATAGGAATAGGGTTCACCTACATAACGAATGTGTCGATATCGTATGCTATAAACAAACATTCTATAATCAGTTCCTACAACAGTGGTTTTTCGGATATGACACACTTTCCTTGGTGCCATTTTTATACATTACTCAAAACGAAATTTTATTTCGAAACCTATTTGATAAGATTATCGACACTGAATAACCAAACTGCGCTCAAAACAGGTAGACATTTAATATTCTTAAATAAAAATGCTATGTGAACTTTGTAATACTAATATTGGAGAGGAATACAATTATTTCTTCAATTGTAAAAATCAAAACATTGAAAACATTAGAAGAAAATGTTTATATAAATATTATATTAATAACTAATCCTAGCGTTTCCAAAATGAAAGGTATGCTGTCTTTGTATAATGCACTATTAAAAACAAAATCTAGTCTTGTGAACTTCCACGTTTTAGCTATTTTGATCACGTACCCGAGTAGTATAAGGGCCTATTCGCCCCCATGACCTACTTTCCGTGACCTTCACCTTGGTGTGCAGCGGGTTTCCTCTCTAAAACTGTCAGAAGTATGTTTCACTTCCAATAGCCGATGATTAATAAATCGAGATGCTCTGGTGGTGTCGTTAACCTACCACTTCTAAGGACTGCCCGACGCGAGGTAGTGTATTTAATTTTAGCGCGCTGAATGATGAATGATTATCACTGTTTACATCCGGCAAGTGATGGTATCTTGTGTTGTCAGTCTCTAAATAAAATACTCTACGGAAATTCTAGAAGTTACGTTCTCAAAGTCTGGCAGAAAGACGAAAGGCAAAAGTACCGTATTTTCCCCACCTCTATTTTAAAGAAATATTTCTTGGAATTAGTTTAAGGTTAGGGTTAGGGTTAGCGATAGTTATATACAATATATTTTAAAACAATTTGTTCTGTATAACCAACATGAAGTTTATATTTCGTAATCCAGTATTGCTATGTTTTGCCTTTGAAAAATTAGACATTTTGACTATTCTGTATAAAATTTCTTCCACACGGGTGCTTTTGATGGTGCTTTTGGAAGAAATATAGCACAGAAGACAGAATGAGGCATCATGGGACTAAATCTTCGTTTTATTCCGTACACGTTCGGGTCATTCCGTCAAAATACACCCTATGAGATGTATAAGTATTAAAATGCAGTTTCACTTGTTGATCCACTGCATGGTCGAGTGGATACAGTGGTCGGCTACAGTCCCGATGGTCTGGAGTTCGAATCCAGGCCTAGCACTACATCGTTTGTAGTGTTTAATGCAATACCCAGTTCATATGGTTAATTCAATACCCCAATAGTGGGGAAAATACGGTACTCTTTCCTTATGAACTGACCTATTTCGTCGCTTCATCCCGCGAGCGCACACACACCCACACACATATATATATATAAGTTTTAAATGACAGATTTTGCCAATATCTCGGTAGATCAGTCGTTAGCGTAGTCGACGTGAGCGTGAAAGTTACGTCGTTCGTATCTCATGTGGTAGAGAAAAAAAAATTATATTATTATTTTTTAAATTATTTTATTTATTTATTTATTTGTTTGTTTTTATTTTATTTATTTATTTATTTATTTATTTATTTATTTATTTATTTATTATGTTCAAGCAGAACCCAATACAAGCATCCTCTAATAACCCTGTGTGGACGGGACGTAGCTCAGTGTTCCCTTGATGTGCGGTAGGTCTGGGATCGATCCCCGTCGGTGGGCCCATTGGGCTATATCCAGCCAGTGCTCCACAACTGGACAACGACCGTGGTATGTGCTATCCTGCCTGTGGGAAGTGCAAATAAAAGATCCCTTGCTGCTAATCGGAAGAGTAGCCCATGTAGTGGCGACAGCGGGTTTCCTCTCAAAATCTGTGTGGTCCTTAACCATATGTCTGACGCCATATAACCGTAAATAAAATGTGTTGAGTGCGTCGTTAAATAAAACATTTCTTTCTTTCTTCAATCAATATTTGTGTGGTCCTTAACCATATGTCCGAATAAATGTAAATAAAATGTGTTGAGTAAATAAAACATTTCCTTTCTCGTAAAATAAAGATTAATTGAATACAAATATTTATTTTTAGTATTTTGTTTTAGTCATAGGGAAAGAAAGACATATTTGTCTCGAAGAAAGGAATGGTTGTTAAGAAGAAAGGCATATGCGTTACGGAGAAGAAAGGAATATTTGTTAAGGAGAAGAAAGGGATGTTTGTTAAGGGAAGAAAGGAATGTGTGTGTGTGTGTGTGTGTGTGTGTGTGTGTGTGTGTGTGTGTGTGTGTGTGTGTGTGTGTGTGTGTGTGTGAAACATCCCCAATCCACTGCTTTGAAGAAAGAACGCGTGACTGCAACTCAACCCTCCAACCTAACCTATGATCTTTTAACTGCATTTTAAACACAAGTATTTCCCTAGAGTACAAGCCGTTTTACAGGGCTTTTTAATTACCAAATGGGTAAATACAGTGGTCGATCTAGGATCCATCCCCGTCGGTGGCCCATTAAGCTATAGCCAACCAGTGTATTATGTCTGGTATATCAAAGGTCGTGGTATGTTCTGTCTTGTACACACAGCTCTTGGTACTATAAAGTAGCGGTAGAAATATCCAATCACAAATCTAGTCATAGAGTAAAAAAACACAAAAAACAAACGCAATGGTTTGGTTTTTCATTTTTTTATTTCTAAATTACAATCACTGGTCTCTCTAGAGACAACTAAACATGAAATGGACACACATTGGGTTACATCGAGAGGCTTTAATGGCGACATGTGAATAATATGAGTGTTCATTTCTCTTCATCATCGTCGTCCTTCTCATCGTCGGTATCGTCGTCGTCTTGTTCATCCAAGTATTCGCCGATCCATGAACGATACTGATTTAATTTAGAACTAATCTGTGGTCTCACATCTTTGTCTGGATTCACAAACTATAAAATTTTCCTGGTGTTGGGACCTTTGTCAAAGTAATGCATATATGTCAGAAAGCGAGAGTACGTGTCTTTAAATAACTTCCATTGCAATGTCTTCATGTTTCTTTCAATGGCATCTTGGGACATGTTTTTTTTTTCGTAGCGTTTCCTCTTGCTTTGGAGATAGTCACGATTGATGTCGAATTCACGTTCTACCATGAGATGAATACCTTCGTTTTCCAGGTCGGGCGACGGCTCTCCATTTCCCTTTTCGCACGTTTTCACGTGTCGCTGCAAGTCGCTTCCGTCTTTAAAGACCAGACCACACGTATCGCAAGACTGTATCCTCTTGACTTTTTTCAGATAGGGTTCTACCTCATCATCTTCTTCTTCGTCGTCACTTTCGTAGGCGGGTATGCCTGGTAGTTTTCTCTTGAATGCGTCCCTTTGCATAATTTGCAGGTAGAGCTCTTTCTTCGACAGTGGTTGCACGTCTTCTGAGACATTCGCCGTTACGCTCGTGCTTTTATACCATTCGGACGGCCCCGTCTCTAAACCATTGGGCCGAAGACGCCAATGTTCGGGTGTGGTCGGTTTCAAGTCCACCAAGAGATGTCCGTAGGGCCTGTGGGTAGCTTCCTCAAACTGATGCACGAAATGACTAGTGTTTTCCGGATACATCTGCCGTGCCAAAGTCAGAACTTGCTGCTTGTCGATGGGGTTGTTGAACAGCGCTAGATAATGGCAGTTTCTTCTCTGTGTCGGGTCCTTGCTGTGATACAGGTTCTGGTTGATAGCGATGACGGATAAGTTTCTGTGATGACTTCCTTCTGTGAACAGGTCGGTGATCCTTGGGTCTTTATTAGCCATACACATCAGGTCGTCCAACACGATGAGATTTCTGACTCTGGGATCCAAATAACGATCCTTTTCCAAATTCTCAGGTATACCTTGAACAAATTTCACTCGAGCAACCTGTTTGATCATATCATAGAGGGGTTGCCATCGTTTGTAGAGCCAGATGATGCGCTGGGGAGGCGGCTGGATTTTACCATCTCTCAACAATTTGTATACCAAAAATGTCTTTCCACACGACGTGGGTCCCGACACGATCATGGTGAAGGGATGTAGCAATCTTAGGGGATGCTGCTGCTGCTGCTGTGGTGGTGGTGGTGGTGGTGGCTGCTGCTGTGGTGGTGGTGGTGGTGGTGGCTGCTGCTGTGGTGGTGGTGGTGGTGGCTGCTGCTGTGGTGGTGGTGGTGATGGTGGTGGTAGACCTTTAGCATGTTTTTGTTGAAAATGTCTTAACATGGCGTCTCTCCTCGAGAATGTGAAACCACATTCTGAACATGTGCTCTGCATGACGACTCTAAATGAAATGACGATATCTGACCCACATAGTTCCTTTTATAGCTTATTTAGAAATGCTTCTGCAGTTTCGGGGCTTTCCAACCCGTACCACTTTGTTGTTGTTGTTGTTGTTTCCGTTTCAGATCGGCTTTGGCTTGCTCTACCACTTGTTGTGTTGGGGAGACCATGACGACATGGGTGTCGGGGACTTGTTCTGTTCCTCTTTTTCTTTTTTCCACGTGGGATCGTAGAGTTCTAGACATCGATCCACACTGTACATGATCTGACTTTCCCCACCACGTTGAATTTCGAAGTGAGGTTGAAGTTTACCTTGTGCCTGCAGTTTATAGAAACGGGTCCACTTATCCACGTCGGGTACATATAACTTGTACTGGTCTGACATGTTGCTCCTCTGAAAGTTCTACCTCAAATGACTTATATACTTATATACCTTATGACGCATAAAGATATGGTACAGGAATGTTTGAATGTGTGTGATACGTATGACCAGTGTCCCTCCTCCCAAGCACAAATCTCATCGTGCGAGCTCCCAAAAAACATCATTACCAAAATATTACCCTTTACCAGTGTTACTACCATAGGGACACGTCCAGAGACACACTCAGACACATGGACCCAGGACATAAATAAGAAAGCAAAACCTGTTATTCACGGTTTTATTCACAACATACAACATGAAAACATAGCACACAAGTGTCTAAAACATTTAATGTCTGAACAGGTTGTTCACATAAAGACATCTTGGAGAGAGTCTGTATTGTTCCATCACTGGGTCGTCTGTCTTCTACCATCGGTAGACGCGAAGTCCGCAACAGTAACAGGTGATGGCATCGTGGTCTCCCGTGTAGTAGAAACCGGCCTTGGCAAGTTCTTTTGGTTTTTGACGTAATTGTATGGGCCACCGAGCATACGTCAGCATCCGGGCATAGAAATGTCTCATTTCGGGACGATGACAGAACACGTAACGTCTCGAATAGCAATCTTCCTCACAGGCATCATCTGTTTCACAGGCAGCATCCGTCTGATCTGTGGGTTCATCCACGAGTTCGCCATCTTCAGTTCCAACCCCAATGTCACGTGTAGCATCCGATTTTGAGAGAAAACCCGCTGTCGCCACTACATGGGCTACTCTTCCGATTAGCAGCAAGGGATCTTTTATTTGCGCTTCCCACAGGCAGGATAGCACATACCACGGTCGTTGTCCAGTTGTGGAGCACTGGCTGGATATAGCCCAATGGGCCCACCGACGGGGATCGATCCCAGACCTACCGCACATCAAGGGAACACTGAGCTACGTCCCGTCCACACAGGGTTATTAGAGGATGCTTGTATTGGGTTCTGCTTGAACATAATAAATAAATAAACAAATAAATAAAATAAAAACAAATAAATAAATAAATAAATAAATAAACTAATTTAAAAAATAATAATAGAAAAAATAAATTCTACCACATGAGACGTACCTTTCACGCTCAAGTCGACTACGCTAACGACTGAGCTACCGAGACATTGGCAAAGCCTGTCATTTAAACCATATATATATGTGGGTGTGTGTGCGCTCGCGGGATGAAGCGACGAAATAGGTCAATTCATAATAATCTTGTGAATGCGCTATCAGATAGTGTAGAACGAGAATTCCTTTTTTCACCTATTTCAATCATTTCGTCTTTCTGCCAGACTTTGAGAACGTAACTTCTAGAAGTTCCGTAGAGTATTTTATTTAGAGACTGACAACACAAGATACCATCACTTGCCGGATGTAAACAGTGATAACCATTCATCATTCAGCGCGCTAAAATTAAATACACTACCTCGCGTCGGGCAGTCCTTAGAAGTGGTAGGTTAACGACACCACTAGAGCATCTCGATTTATTAATCATCGGTTATTGGATGTGAAACATACTTCTGACAGTTTTAGAGAGGAAACCCGCTGCACTTTCCCATTAGTAGCAATTTGGGATCCTACACCATCCCTGTCAAGGATAGGCGACGAGTCACACATCAAGTACGTCAAGGCTATGACTTACACCAAGGTCGCACACCTGCCCAGGTATACCAGTCACTGCCTTCTAAGTCGGTCAATGCTAAACAAATCGGTCAGGGCCAGTCCAAGGACATCAGTACCAACCTAAGTCGGTCAGGGCCAGTCCAAGGACATCAGTACCAACCTAAGTCAGTCAGGGACACGGGCGAGCGTTCACCCTAGTAGACCACACCACTATGACTCACATCAAGGCCAGACACCAAGGTCAAGGTCACGGAAAGTAGGTCATGGGGGCGAATAGGCCCTTATAGTACTTACCCGGTGTTCTTGTGATGTATACTACGTCTTTGTATTGTTCTCCGGTTACATATATAATGTGTCCGAGTGTTGTTTAATTTAAAACAATCCATCCGAATCCGTTCAGTCGAGGGAGGGCACGTAGCCCAGTGGTAAACCGCTCGCTTGATGCGCGGTCGGCTTGGCATCGATCCCTGTCGGTGGACCAACTTGGGCTAGTTCTCGTTCCCTCCAGTGCACCACGACTGGCATACCAAAGGCTGTGATATGTGCTATCCTGTCTGTGGAATGGTGCATCTAAAAGTTCTTTTGCTGTTAGTCGAAAAGAGTAGCCCATGAAGTGGCAACAGCGGGTTTACTCTATATATGGTCCTTAACTATAACTCTGACGCCATATAACCGTAAAAATATTTGCTGAATGCATCGTTAAATAAAACATTTCCTTTCTTCCTTCCGTTCAGCCGGTAGTTCAAAGCACGTCTCGAAATCGTGTATCACTGTTGAGCACTGTCTTGCCGGAATGCGGAATGATAAAAAATGAAAAAATAACAATATAAAAATAAAATAATAAAAAAAATCCCACCTGATTTGGTGGTTTTCTATATGAGTTCCCACCGCTTCTTTCTTTTCAGTCATACTGTTTCAGTAGGCTTTTTTTTTCATTTTCATTATTGATCATTTAGTAATACTAGACAAGAAGTCAAAATATATAATTATTAGCTACCAGTCGCTACTGCATTAAGGTTTTTCTTTTGTTTCAGCTATAGTTGATTTTGGGAGTTTATTAAAAGTTAATTTAGACTATTCAAACTGTAAAACCCCGTTAATTTGATGAGTTAGTTGTCAGTATTCGAAACTTACATTCATTTGGGATAGCAAACCTCGCTATTGTATCATCCATGACGGGGTTGCGTGGGGTGTGTGGGGGGGGGGGGGGAAGAAAATCCTGAAATTCGGGCAAAAAAGATAGAAAACTTCGAACAAAATTCTGGGAAAGTAATCCATGTAAAAATGCGTGGTGATTCTCTTGCAACCTTATTTAGCTGTTTGGCAGTAATGTTAATATGAATAAATGTTGTAATCCAGATTCGAGTACTTTAGTTTAATTCGGGCAAAATCAGTCTGCTCCACCACCACCACCACCCCCCACACACCCCTCCACCCCCCCCCCCAAAAATATATATATAGGAACCCGTACACCAATGTTATCATTCAAAAATATTTTAAAGGGACATTCCTGAGTTTGCTGCATTTTTAAAGATGTTATCGACTAACAGAGACTTTTCAATTTTTGTAATTACATATCAACTATATTTTTCTGCAAACCTGTTTCTGATCGTTCTAATATGTGTACTAGGTTAAATTTCATTTTATTTCCTAAAATAATTTTTTTCGTACGTTTGGGCTTCTTACAAATATTAAGACGACCAGAAACACATTGAATATACACACACTGATATTCTAAACAAGAAATATTTGATTAGTCAGAAAACATCTTACAGTGCAACAAACTCAAGAATGAACTACAATGAAGGGAAGTCTATACGTAGGGCAAAACCGAGTAGTGACGAGGCTATATACATTGTATATACCGGTACGACGCTCGTATAATGTACCATTGGATTTTATATACACGACCGCCGTGTAGAGGCTTGGCAAATGACGACCGGCTATATACATGACAAATAATTAAAAACATATTGTCACAATAAAATCCCAAATTAAGGCAGCCTTTTTACAACGACTAGACTAAATGAAATTAAAAACAAAAATCTTAAATTGGAATAATACTGGTGCAGCGTTTATTACACCATTGGGCTATTTCTCTTTCCAGCCAGTGTACCACGACTGGCATATCAAAGGCCATGGTATGTACTACCCTGTCTGTGGGATGGTGCATATAAAAGATCTCTTGTTGCTAATCGAAAAGAATAGCCCACGGAGTCTCGACAGCGGCTTTCTTCTCTTTATATCTGTGTGGTCCTTAACCATATGTCCGACGCCATATAACCGTAAATAAAATGTCTTGAGTGCGTCGTTAAATAAAACATTTCTTTCCTTCCATTCAAACGGCCATGGTGCTGAACTATTACTATTTATTACCACCAGTAACAACAAGCCAGATTGTATGCTTGTAAGAAACGTGGCTAGATACTGGATTACAATACAGGTACTCTAATTTACTTTTCAATTTTGTGTTAGTAAATTTATATTTGCCATGGAAATTTGTTGGGGGTTTTTAAGGGGTTGGCTATGGCAAGGATTACTAGAGCTTTATTTTTTCATTTGTTTACATTTTATATATAACAAACAGGAAAATTTGGCTATGGCAAGGCTAGAGCAAACTAAGTAAATGTAAATAATTTTAACAAACAGGAACTTATGCAAACTAAGTAAATGTAAATAATTTTTAAATTAATAAAAGAACAAACAAAATAAATATTAAATCGATGATTTTTTCTTGTCACCCATCGCAACTTTACCGTGCCTTCCATTTTTTGAACTACATCAAGATTGAAATGTCATTTTACAGTATTAACTTACAGGTAGTACTACTCCAAATAACATCCGCCTGGGTTAAAGTTGAAGGTAGAGCAGTTGATACCACAAGGCCTGCCATTGGTGATCAATGTGACAGTGTTTGTTGTGATAAAATGTTTGTTCATCTGGCGAGTAAATTCCTGTAATTAGTGCTTGAAACATGTGTGCGGCCCTACTAAAAATAGCATGAATTTTGACTAGACTACTATAGAGAGAAAGAGAGAAAGAGAGAGAGAGAGAGAGAGAGAGAGAGAGAGAGAGAGAGAGAGAGGGGGGGGGGATAATAAACAAGTTACCGGTTATTATCAAATTTATGTCCCGAGTGAAATAAGTTTCACTTATTACGAGCTTTAGGGACATACATTTGATAATAACTGGTACCGAGTTTGTTATTCTATTTATTACCCCAGCTATTTTGGGGTTTTTTTAAAAGCCTTTATTTTCGATATAGCCTACATCGGCTACACATCCATGTATATAGAAACGACGTAAACTACTTTACTGTTCTGGGTATTGCTTTAACTCTGTATTTTATTCACGGTTCACAGATAATTTTCAAAACCCAAAGTTCTATATGTTATGTAAAAAAAAATACTATAATGAATTGCATTAAACTACCATTTTATTACAAGTTTAACACTGAAACCAGAAAGACGTAAACGCAAACGCTTTAAACTATTGGTTTGAATGGTTTGTTGGCGTCAAATTGTCCAATAGTAGTGTACGTTAAACCAATGTATGATTTTTTTTTTCTCCCGTTATTAGTAACTACTGGGGTAATATATATATATATATATATATATATAGAGAGAGAGAGAGAGAGAGAGAGAGAGAGAGAGAGAGAGAGAGAGAGAGAGAGAGAGAGAGAGAGAGAGAGAGAGAGAGAGAGAGAGAGAGAGAGAGAGAGAGTAATACATGAGTGGCCGTTAGATACCATTTATCTTACAAAAAGTTGTCTTAAAATTTATCTAACGAGCGAAAGTTTGATACACTTTAAAAGTACGAGTTATGAAATAATGGTATCTAAAGGACACGAATGTATTATTCTACTTAGTACATGCCTATTTAATCTTACTATAGTGACAAAGGTATTTTGAAACCGTGTGATAAATTTATTTTGTATCGCACATATGTGCGATCTGGCCGGAACTTTTAAATTGGGAATTCCCTTTTCATCTTTACTGCAATTAGCGCCTTTTATTTACTGACGTCATATATGATTTACAAATGATGTCATATCGTATTTGAAACAATATACAAGAAGGTATGTAATAAATACATAACTTCACATACGTTGTTTTCGCTTCCTATTTATTGCACTCGTTTATTTTGCGAAAGAACATGCAGCTCGACCGATCTCGTGGTATATATTCTTGCGCAAAATAAACTCATGCAATAAATAGGAAGCGAAAACAAAGTATGTGAAGTTCTGTGTATATATTTATTGTTCTTTATCTCGGGGCGGGGAAAAGGGCGGGCTTTAGGTCAGTAGGTTGAGTAATTGCTTGAGGAACTAGTGTCGCAGGATCGAACCACCTCGGTGGATCCATTCAACTCATTGTTGTTTGTTGTTTTTTGTGTTTTTGTTGGTGGTGGTTTGTTGTTTTGTTTTTGTTTTGTTTGTTTTTTTTGTTTTTGTGGGGGGGGGGGGGGGTTGGGTTTTTTTTTTTTTTTTTTTTTTTTTTTGGGGGGGGGGGGGGTTCTCGTACCAACCAATGCACTACAACTGGTCAAAAGCCGTGGTATGTGTTTTTTTGTCTGTGGGAAAGTGCATATGATAGATCCCTTGCTACATTACGAAAAATGTAACGGGTTTCCTCTGTTGACTATGAGTCAGAAATATCAAATGTTTGACATCCAATAGTCGACGAATCATTAATCAATGAGCTCTAGTGATGTCGTAAAACAACACAAACGTCTCCTTTTTCTTCTTTATCGCGGCATTTATATTTTGATCAAATAGAAAACTTAACTAATAATGACTTTCGATTTCCATAGTCAAAGATAATTACTATTGTTCTATTACGTCCAACTATATAGTTAGTGACTTTTTGTCGCACAGAAAATTCGAAACAAATCTTTAAATGCCAACTTCTGTAGAACAAAAAGCTCGTTATAAAACTTATTTAATACTATAAGCCATGAAATCGATAACATTAGTTTTAGAAACTTCCAAACTGTGAATGTCTGTGTTAATTAAAGGTGAAATGTTGAGAACTCACATAATCCGTGTCTCCAGTTTCTAGCTTCAAAGGCCAATTCAGACAAATGCTTGACACCTGTCATTTAACAACAACTTATTAGTACATATTAAGATATCGAGGTCGGCATTGGTACTGTTGATGTCATATTATCAAACATCTGATTTGGGATTTTTAAAATCCAAATTAGATAAAAATGGAAATATTTTTCTTTCTTTTTTTTAATATTTAAAATCAGGTATGTCAATTGGCAGGATTCGAACCTACTGCATTTGACAGCCCGCGACCTTAACGGTTCGGTCATCGGGACATCCATAAAGAGAGAAACCCATTTAACCGTGTTCGAAACTAATAATCATTAATTACAAAACAGATTTCAATGTCAAATGTTGCCTGCCGTGTTATGTTGTTGTTGGTGGTGGATATTTCTGTTGTTGATTTTTTGTTTTGTTGTGTGCGAGTTTGTGTATGTGTGTGTGTGCGCGCGTGTTTTTGTGTGTCTCTGTGTGTGTGTGTGTGTGTATGTGTGTGTGAATTTGTATGTCGGTGTGTGTATGTGTGCGTGTTGGTATGCGTGTGTGTGTGTGTGAGAGAGAGAGAGATAGAGAAAATGAGTGTGTGTGTGTGTGTGTCTGTGTGTGTGTGTATGTGCGTGTGTACCTGTGTGTGTGTGTGTGTGTGTGTGTGTGTGTGTGTGTGTGTTTGTGCGTGTCTGTGTGTTATTAGGAGAGGGACTCGTAAGTTGGATAACTTGTGCCCAATCCATTTGTACCTTATATGCAATAAAATATGCTCCAATCAAAACGACACCGTTAGAGCACATTGATTAATTAATCGGCTATAGGATGTCAAACATTTGGCAATTATGACTCGTAGTCATTAGAGGAAACCTGCTACATTTTTTCATCAGCAGCAAGGGATCTGTTATATGCACTTTCCCACAGACAGGAAAGCACATACCACGACCTTTGACAAATTGTGGTGCACTGGCTGGAACGAGAAAAACACCAATCAGTTGAATGGATCCATCGAAGTGGTTCGATCCTGCAGCGCAATCACCTCAGGGGAGCGCTCAGCATCGTGTCATTAGTAATGTACAGATTTACAGCGTTCGTCCAGCAGTGGTCGCTGGATCAATTAACCCAAAAAAGTAGTTTGTTTTATTTAACGACGCCACTAGAGCACATTGATTTTTTATCTTATCATCGGCTATTGGACGTCAAACATATGGTCATTCTGACACTGGGTTTTTTTTAGAAGAAACCCGCTGTCTCCACATAGACTACTCTTTTACGACAGGCAGCAAGGGATCTTTTATTTGCGCTTCCCACAGGCAGGATAGCACAAACCATGGCCTTTGTTGAACCAGTTATGGATCACTGGTCGGTGCAAGTGGTTTACACCTACCCATTGAGCCTTGCGGAGCATTCATTCAGGGTTTGGAGTCGGTATCTGGATTTTAAAAAAACATGCCTCGACTGGGATCCGAACCCAGTACCTACCAGCCTGTAGACCGATGGCCTAACCACGACGCCACAGATACCGGTGATCAATTAACCAGTTAATTGAGTGCACAGTTCATGAACACGAATCACTTAATGCAATACGGAATTACCTGTTTTAAAGGGACATTCCTGAGTTTGCTGCAATTTTTAAGATGTTATCGACTAACAGAGACTTTTTAACGATTGTAATTACATATCAAATATATTTTTCTGCATAAAATATTACTAGGTGTATATTAAGCGTGTTTCTGATCGTTGTAATATTTGCTCTAGGTTAAATTTCATTTTATTTCCTAAAAAATATTTTTTCGTACTTACAAAATTATTTGAAGACAAAATCCAGTTTGGGCTTCATACAAATATTTAGATGATCAAAAATACATTGAATATATAGACACTGATATTCTAAACAAGAAAATATATTTAATATGTAAGTTTAATCTTACAATGGAGCAAACTCAGGAATGTCTCACTGGAGCACATTGATTTATTAATCATCGGCTATTGGATGTCAAACACAATGGTCATTTTGACACATTCATAGAGAGAAAAACCCGCTACATTGTTCCATTAGTAGCCAGTGATCTTTTATATGCACCATCCCACAGACAGAACAGCACATACCACGGCCTTTGATATACCATTCGTGAGGCACTGGCTGGAACAATGAGTCCACCGACGACAGTAAGTAAACAAAAACCCATATACTTGCAAACTGCTTGGCCTAAAGCAGCAAACAGATTTCAGTTCCACAAAACTTCATTTATAATTAATTATTTAGGGTGTAAAATGATGATCGATTACAAAATTAAACATTCCTTTCCTTTAAAAACATTTCACTAGCCATTTTAGTTTTCACAAGAGTGACAAAGTGGCAGTTACTCCTCAAAAAAATCCAAAACTAAAAACAATTACCTTTTAGTTTATGGTTTAAAATACCGTCACTGGTGATTTTATTTTATAGAGAGCCCGCTATAAGTTAAACTTTGATCTTGTTTCTTTTGTAAATAATAAAGGTGAAAAGAATAGTAGATCAAGGAACATAAATCGTGTTTGAATAGTGTATGTGTGTGTATTCGAAAGAGATTGTAGCAAGTTTAATGGAAATCTACTTTCGCTGTCATCATCACCATTTAAACGTGTTTCATGGGTGCATACGGTTACGTTGAGATGTTCTTTGTTCTCTGTCTTGTACTGAAACAAGATTTAGCGATCACTCAAACCAGATCTTACCATACGTTCCGTTACGTGCTCTTGGTAGGAGGTTGGCTGAAGAAACTGTCTCTGTCAAAATAGTTCATAAAATGTATTTTCTGTATTATCACCTGGGATGAAGTTTGCAAATACTGTGCAGTAAGTGGTCATATCACCATTACAATGACTTTATGACTGAATTGACAGTTTAAAACCATTATGATAATATTTTTTTATATTTTCACTGCAACGTACATTGTGATGTCCATGTTGGAAGCGCATCGTCACGCACGGATAGCTCGGGCTTGTAGGCTCAGTGTGTAGTGTGTTCAACCATGACAAAGAAAAGAAACAAAAAACGTAAACAATATGATGTACATTTTAGCTCGACGGATGATTCAAGTTTTAATACTGATTCAGCTAGTATTGCCACTTCGACAATGTATGGGTAGGGACCGCGGACACTTTTTAAATATGACAAGAATGATATTGATTGTTTGCTATACTGAAGAAATACCTTGAAAAGAATAAATAAAATTCCAAAAAAAAAAAAATTCAATTAGCCCTGACCCCCCCCCCCAAAAAAAAAAAAAAAAATTGTAATCAGGGTAGGTAACTCCGTTTTGCAAAAAAAAAATTAAAACTCAAAAAGTTTGGCACACTCAAAATTGTAGGAATGTATTCATTATTTTCAAATAAACTACCTTCAATACCATTAATATAATCAGTATAATCGACTAGTTGGTCATTATAATACCCATCCACCCCCAAAAACGGTTCAACATAAGAAAACGGCAATTTTTGTTGCATAAGCATATATCATACAACATGTGGAATGTAATAAAACTCATTTGTGCATTACAAATGAACATTACCATCATCGTCATGTGCTGCATGTAACTCCTCATTCGTTACCCACATTATCACAGCATTCAGTTGTACAGAGTAAAGAGCATCAGTCGGCCATGGAAAAAGTGATATACAGGTCAATGGTCAATATGTAAGAGGACAAAATGTGTACCATTAATGCTGTATCTCTGTCAAAATGTCAACTTGTGTGTGTGTGTTATATATGAGAGATAGAGAGAAGTGAGACAGTGAAAGAGGGGGAGAGAGGAAAAGAAGGACAGAGCAAGAGAGATAACAGATGTATGTGTTAGGTTTGGGGAAATTGAGTTTCTTCATAATTACAAAATTTGGAATAATTAGAGAATGCTTCATTGTTGTTTGTATGGCGTATTATCCAGCCTGTCTTTGATTTTTTTTAAATAAGTTAGTGGCATTAAAAAACAAAATTACATCACCCATTCTGTGTTATTGAGACAATTATATACACATTTAGTGCTGTCATTGTCAAAGGTGTGCAAACAGTGGTTTAATTGGTGAATACATGGTTAGGATTTTAAAAAGTTTTTTTTACACATTAAGTATAATGTCAAAGTTGAACTTTTTACCTGGGTACCACTTTAATTGATTACAGCCAGTGCTCCACAACTGGTGTAACAAAGGCTGTGGTGTGTACTATCCTGCCGGTGGGATGGTGCATATAAAAGATCCCTTGATGCTAATCGAAAAAGAATAGCCCATGAAGTGGCGACAGCGGGTTTCCTCTCACAATATCTGTCTGGTTCTTAACCATATGTCTGACGCCATATAACCGTAAATAAAATGTGTTGAGTGTGTCGTTAAATAAAACATTTCCTTCCTTCCTTCCACTTGATATTTTGACTTGACATTTTTTCCAGTGACGTTAATTATAAAGATATGGTTATAGGGATTATTTTTATGTGATTCCCTAACAACAGATGTGTCAGGGCCACAATAAATGTATTCATAATAACAAATCATTGAAAATGTAAACAAATATCCGCCATCTTGGATTGTAGTAAACAGACAAACAGGAAGATGTTGTTAACGGGCGATCACAGTTATACAATAAATCAAAACATCTAAATTTTGTCATGTACTGCAAGAGTAATAAATTAAATATAATTACCTCACAAAAATAAATACTTGCAATAACGACAACAACACTATTTTTCAACAATTAAATGCGATATCGCTATTTTTTCACTTTGTCACTGAATAAAACGTAAAGTGGCAAGTAACACGAGTTCTATATTTGTTATAAAGTTTTATCAATGTATTTTATACCTGTTACAGGTACTGGTATTTTTCCAATATTAAACAATAAATGTTTTATAGACGTTAACTAACATGTGCTTTTCAAACCTTGCATTCGGCAATGGTGTAACGGATGTGAGTGGCGCTACCAGTCTTCCGGTGCGGTCTCTAGTATGGGGCCGCACGTTTTGAACTCATATTCCACGCCCGTACCCGCTACCACATTGCAACAAAGTGCAGTTACAGACTCGGTTAACATTAATCTCGATTGAGATTCAAAACTTCTACTGGCGTCGTTTGAATCTCGACGGCGAGTAAATAAATCAGCACTGGAAATTTTACAGGACGGATTCTGACAGTGACACTAATATCGAACGTTCGTAAAAATCCAAACACCTGTTGTCGGCAAATATATGTTCCTCCAACATGATTGTTTTTTACATACCTGACAATGTCAAGATTAGTAAATTTCCAAGCTTTTTATCCTTCTAACGTTCAAAGTGACTTCATTTTTTTTAAATGGCTGAATATCATCCTATAGTCTGTTCTAAAGATTGTTATTATTATTGTGTACATTCCACCTTTATTGGCGGTCCATTTTTCCTAGTGAAATTGTATGTTTTGACTTGCATCTTATATGAGTCACTTTGCATTAATGCTAAACATTAAATAAATTTATATAAATAACTGGAAAAAACAAATATATATATATATATAATCATTTATTAGTAGTTGGACTATCACATAGTGAAAATATATACAATTAAAAGCACACATTTTTATTACATTTTTATATATTATACTGTGTGTGTGTGTGTGTGTGTGTGTGTGTGTGTGTGTGTGTGTGTGTGTGTTTGTGTGTGTTTATTTGTATTATTGGTGTCTGATAATATCTATTTCTTTGTTCCATAAAAAACTAATGTTTAGCTTTGTTCATATTTATGCGCGCACGCGCGCACACACACACACACACACACACACACACAGAGTGACATTAAATGAAAAATACATCAGCTATTGGGTGTCAGACTATGGTAATGCAAATAAATAAAGTGATGATCAACATCAATATAAAAATTCAAGATTTAAACAAAAACAGTGTAAAGAACTGTGCAAAAACACAAATATCACAGATAGATACTGAATTTTACTCAAAACTTCAATTTTGTGCTGTATTGGCCATTCTCAAAGAAAATGTTACACCCCTGCACCACGGTGAGGTTAAGAGTGACATTAATATGTTATGCAAATCCTTTAGTGACAAATTGTTTTCTGTGTTATATCCCGTTGTTGGCCGAACTTGCAAGTATTACAGTAATACGAGAAAACCTCCGCCACAAAACGACTGGTTTAATGATGACTGTAAACATGCTCGTCGGTATTTCAATAACAGTAGAAATGTTTATAACAGAAACAGATCCGAGGTGAATAGACTACAGTTTGTGAGAAGTCGCACAACATATAATAGAATTAAAAGAATTGCTAAAAATATATAGAAAAAGAACAAGGGGAGTGAACTCACACATTTTGCGAAGACCAATCCTAAGCACTTTTGAAAAATGATTAAGGATGTTAATAAAAATAGTAGGTTAACCTCAATATTATGCATTGAAGACTTTAGAACATATTTTGAAAATGTTTTTACTCATGCTACTGATAACGCTCCCAGTGAAGATTTTGTGATAGATGAAAATATGTATGTATCAGAACTAGACAAAGATATTACATTAGGAGAAGTTAGGAATGCAGTTAAAAGTCTGAAATGTGATACTAGTCCAGGTTTAGACGGTGTTATGGCAGAAGTCTTTAAGTTTAATGATGATATTTTTAATAGTATTTTATGTGATTTATTCAATGTCATATTTTCGTCAGGTTTTTACCCTGCAGAATAGTCGAAGTGTACAATTGTACCTGTACCAAAAAAGGGAAATATAAATGATGTAAATAACTATCGAGGTATCGTATTGGTGAATGATATATTCTGTTATACTAAAGGAACGTCTGGAATTATGGTCTGTCAAAACGAACTTACTTCATAACGAACAATTTGGATTTCAACCTGGTAAATTACGACAGATTGTATTTTTATTTTATATTCTTTTATTAGCAAATGTCTTAATGACAAGTATAAACTGTATTGTGCTTTTATCGATTATACTAAGGCTTTTGAACAGAAAATATTTGTAGTTGAAACTTCAAAAATATGGTGTCAGTTACAATATTGTCAGATCCATTAAAGCAATGTATGACAACGTACAACTGTTCGTTAAATATAATAAAACACTGTCACCAGCAATTCAGTCATTTGTCGGTGTAAAACAGTAACGTTAATATTGTTCAGAAGAATGTTTTATTTGATTGTTATGTCGGTTCAATACTTTCATATAGCTCTGAAGTGTGGGGATTCCATAAAGCCCCAGATGTAGAGCGTGTGCATCTGAAATATTGTAAATATGTCTTATCAGTTAAAAAGACAACACCCAATATCTCTGTATATAGTGAGCTGGGCCGTATGCCTATGTTTATTAGCAGATATGAAAGAATTATTAAATATTGGTTAAAGATAGTTTCGAATAGAAACTCCATTTTATATGAGGTTTACAATATTTTAAGAGTAGACGCAAATAATAATATTTCATATAACGGATTGAACTGGGCGTATGGTGTTAAATGTCTGTTGGATAGTCTTGGTCTATCAGATGTCTGGTGGAGTCAAGATCAAGTGGATCAATACTTACAAGAATGGAACGATCAACGTCATTTTATTTCTAAATTAAAACATTATAATAAGTTCAAACAAAGTCTCATCACCACACTTAAAACGTTCACTAACCAGATTACGATTATCCTCTCAGTATATTACGCGAAACGGGTCGATATCATAATATACCTTATGATCAGAGATTTTGTATATTATGTAATATGAAAGTTATAGAAGATGAATATCACTTTGTGTTAGTTTGCCCAATGTATAGGGATTTAAGACAACAGTATTTAAATAAGATTTACAATAGATGGCCAAATATCCAAAAGTTTTATAGGCTAATGTCTTGTGATACCCCTAAAATGGTTATTAATTTAGCAAAATATGTACATCTTGCTATGCAGAGACGCCAGTTATTGTTATAATTGGTTTCATATCTGTTCCTCACAGCTTTATACTTTCATGTATTTTCTTCAACTAGCCTTCTTACTTACTGAGTCACTGACTCTACATTTAATTTGTATTTCTCATTGTATGTTTGCTATAAGTGTTATGTAATACTTTATGCAATAAACATGTTCAAAGGTCTGCGTTAGCAGATCTGAGAAAAGCCAACATTGTCCACGTGACTTTATGATTCAAACCATCCAAAGAACCGTCTGAATAAATCTGCCAAGTGATTAAAGGCACAGAAAGTTGGTTAATCTATAGACACATCTGGATAAAGAAAGAAAGAAAGAAATGTTTTATTTAACGATGCACTCAACACATTTTATTTACAGTTATATGGCGTAAGACATATGGTTAAGGACCACACAGATTTTGAGAGGAAACCCGCTGTCACCACTACATGGGCTACTCTTTCCGATTAGCAGCAAGGGATCTTTGCGCTTCCCACAGGCAGGATAGCACAAACCATGGCCTTTGTTGAACCAGTTATGGATCACTGGTCGGTGCACGTGGTTTACACCTACCCATTGAGCCTTGCGGAGCACTCACTCAGGGTTTGGAGTCGGTATCTGGATTAAAAATCCCATGCCTCGACTGGGATCCGAACCCAGTACCTACCAGCCTGTAGACCGATGGCCTAACCACTACGCCACCGAGGCCGGTCATCTGGATAAAGTCATAATAAAGTGAAACTAATGTTTAACGGGGGATTTAACGTCTAAAAATGTATTAGAATTTGGCTCGATAACCGTCACTTCTCAGACGAACGTGCGTTTTTAGAATTATGAAAAATATATTTTGGGGTATTACCAAAAAAACACCCTGGATGATATATATATTGTTGTTTAGATTATCCATTTTCGTACATCCGAAAAGTGCTTCTAGTCATCCAGGGTATATATATATAGATGACTAGAAGCACTTTTCGGATGTACGAAATTGGATAATCTAAACAACAATATATATATATATATATATATATAACTTCTAATTTTAATTATGAAAACCCGCATATTTGAAATGACTGTTTACACCAGCCTCGGTGGCGCGGTGGTTAAGCCATCTGTATTTGGGTTAAAACGGTGGGGTTTGGGTTTTTTTTACCTAGTAGGTACTGGGTTTGCAATTTGGTAGAAATTCCTACTCAAAGCCAGTTTCAACGACTAAGTGGGTAAGGGTAAGGCCACTACACCACTTGCACGGGGTCCCTCATATTTTGGTACAAAATGAAATAGAAGTGGTAACACATTTCACAGCTTCGCCGGCTCTTGGTTTTATTTCAGGTTGCATAGTACCAAAGAAGAGAGTTTCGTGTTTACGTAGTAAAAGCGGATGTGGGTGTGATTGGTGGCAATGTGATTATTTGTGCAAATATTATTATCCATTGACAATAAATAAATACACTTTTATTTGTTATACAATTGTTATGCAGTATGTATCAGAGGTTGAAACTAAAGCAGGGTACCCCCAAAAATGGAACTGCAAGTTTCAGCAAAAATGACGGTCGCTATTAAAAACATTAATTAAATCTCTTAAATGGTATGTGACACACACACACACACACACACACACACACACACACACACACACACACATTTTCTTGGAAGTAGATTAGGTGTGAGGTGCCACACTTTTTATTGCTGTACTTCCTGGGTGTTTTGATACGCTGCTTATATCAGTTTTATTAGTAAACCTTAACATTATCGGCAATAGGAATTGATTTGGTCTATTAGAACCTTCAATAACGTTTGCCAGCGTGTGCGTTGCCGTGACAACAGTAGAACCGATTAGTTCCCAGATTACTGAAATATGTGGCACCTTCTGCAATTGTTTTATAATTAACCACTAACCATTAACCCACTGTCCGGGACCAAACAAAAACCAGATAGCTGAGGTGTGTGATCAGAGACAGCGTACTTGAACCTTTATTGGATATAAACATCAAAAACCAACAGCCCAGCTAGTGGGGTTTTTTCCTATAGTTGTACCCCTATCAAGTAAAACTGTGGATCCGTTCGTGCAGATGGTCGCATGTTTAAATGTCGGTGACAATCTTTTGTTTGATACAAAGAAATAACAAGAATAATATCTTGTGACATGGAATTAGTCGAATTAATTACTGAAAAAGTAAAACTTCAAGATATCTTTTATTTATTTAAATACATGTACATTTGTTTTTTTTTTTTTTTTTTGCCAATTAAAGAAACGTTATACAAAATGTTCACAGTGATCCCACGTTCGTTTGTTAAAGTGGTATTTTAAACATTCATAGAGCATTTCACATAATCACTACTAGAAGATGGACACGGATCGGCCATATCCTAAGAAAGAAAGATGACAGCGTCTCCAAAACTGCAACGAGATGGAGAAAAAGAAAGAAATGGGTTTTTTTTGTAACGATGCACTCAATACATTTTATTTACGGTTATATGGCGTCAGGCACAAGGACCACTTCATGGGCTACTCTTTTCGATTAGCAGCAAGGGTTCTTTTAGATGCACAATCCCACAGACAGGGTAGTACATACCACGACCTTTGATATACCAGTCGTGGTCCACTGGCAGGATCACCGAGATGGACACCAGAAGTAAAGAGTAAACGTGCTGCAGAAAAAGAACTAAAACAACTACACTAAGTTGGGGCCAGGCTACAAAGCAGGCTGCAGACAGGACAAAGGAGGACCTTGTTTCTGTATATGCGCCAGTGGACTCGAAGAGGACTAAGTAAGTAGAACGGGGCAGTGCTGCAGACAGGACAAAGGAGGACCTTGGTTCTGCCCTGTGTGCCAGTGGGCTCGAAGAGGACTAGTGGAAAGGAATACAGCATTTCGACAAAGATCTGAACATCTTCCGAATCTTTGTATTGTTTTACTATGTTATTGTTTTTACTAAAGACATAATTCCACCATTTACAAAAGGTGTTAAATGTTAGTTTTATATGTCATTATTAATTCGCCAAAAGGCTGATTTAAAAAATCGAAGAAATACATTTCTTTAACGAGCCTTACTTTTGTTAGATATCATTTGACCAATTGCAAGCTAAATTTGTCTATTGGGGTTTTTTTGATAAAATTCACCAAACTGCTAATAATATTTTCGGGCCATCTTAAGACATGGGTTGAGCATTTTACAATAAGTTCTATTAAATAACTGTATCGTTGTAGGCTTCTTTTTTAGGGGGAGGGCTGGGGGAATGGGTAGACAAAAACATTAATCAATATTTGAACATCCTGTGGTCTGGGGTTGGGTTTTTTTGTTGTTGTTGTTTAACGACACCACTAGAGAACATTGATTTATTTATCATCGGCTATTGGATGTCAAACATTTGGTAATTTCGACTTAAATAGTCTCTACATTTTTCCATTAGTAGCAATGGATCTTTTACATGATCCATCCCACAGACAGGTTTTTTACACAAATTCAAATGGAAAGAATTCATAGTGGATTTGATTTGAACAGAATACAATGAACTGTACTGTAACACTTTATTATCTCTTTTAATTATTTACACACAAACCAAAAATCATCAGTGGTTTGAAAATTATACAATACACTGTCTTGTAATGTATTGTTGTTGCTTCTTTTTTATTATTTATACAAAACAATTACGAATGGTTTATGTATTGTACGACACATGTACATAATAAAAGAAAGCTTTTTTACCATAGTTTTCCTTATTTAAACACATGTTTACGCATGCGTTTCACCATAGTTTTACAATGTGTTATCTAGGGTCAATATGGAACATATTTATATCAGTTTGTAACATCAATAAATTTATCCATAAAGAGATTTTCTTTGAGGTGCAAAATTACATGTACATTTCTGGTACGTCAACTTGATTAGTGAGTATATGGATGTATTTTACGACACCCCAGCAGATTGTTTAATCAATGGTTCATACTACAAGTGTGGTATCTGCGACAAGCTAGATCATGAAAACACGCATTGTTTTGTTTTGTTTTGTTTTGTTTTGTTTTTCCCAGGAACCATTTCCACCGGCAGCAGCTCTCATCTAGAACCTTTCCTGCTAGTGTGTGACTCATGCTTAATGTAATTCGCCGAGCCTTCCGAATTGGTGGACACGTGTGTTTCTTCCTCCTGCAAATATATGAATAGTTAAAAAGTTTGTTTTGTTTAACGACACCACAAGAGCACATTGATTATTAATCATCGGCTATTGGATGTCAAACATTTGGTAATTTGACATATAGTTATAGAGAGGAAACCCGCTACGTTTTTTTTGCATTAGAAGCAAAGGATCTATTTATATGCACCATCCCACAGAGAGGATAGCACATACCAGTCGTGGTGCACTGGCTGGGACGAGAAATAGTCTAATAGGCCCACCGACGGGAATCGATCCCAAACCTACCGCGCATCAAGCGAGCGCTTTACCACTGGGCTACGTCCCGCCCATATTCGAATAGAGCAAACAATCTAAATCTGAAGGGGGAGGGGACATATTCCATGACCCAAAAGCGTATCTCTGCACAAGACAAGAGTCGAAAGGATGATTCAGGAAAAGTCGTGATTGCTTCCATGATCCACTCTTTGTCCCGAGTCAGGCCCCTGATCTTATCAGAGACCAGACTCGTGGTGGTCGTGTTCGAAACCCCTGTGGTATGTGTGCACGTTAAACTAGTTACCTACCCTACCATGATCCACTATAGTGTGCCTGTTCACTATGAGGACCGCCACTTTCCCTGCGAGATCCATAACAGGGTGCTTCATCCCTGATGCACCGCCTGCACTGCCACTCCCAAGACTAGATTAACATTGGTGTAGCCATGCTTTATACTTGATAGCCATCCACGTGGGGGGACAACCACAGTTTCTATGAGTCATGATAATACAGGATAATATAAAAAAGGTGGTGGGTGGGGAAAGCGGTATAATTAGCGGGCCCTGGCTACGCCAGTGTAATGATAAAGGGACAGACCCTAGTTTTTAAACACTAAAGCATATTTTTCACCTAGACCCTATATTCAAACCGTAAAAAATGGACACTAAGTTTGGTTAATTTACAAACCTGTAACAAATTTGGATACAACAAAGTGAAATAAGAGTTTGTGACGTTGAAATACTCTTAAAAATAGACAAAAACGCGACTTCGTAACCGTTACTTCTCAGACGCACGTGCGTTTTTAAAATATGAAAAATGCATTTTGTGGTATTAGAAACACCAGGATAAACAGAAACACTTCGGTTGTACGGAAATGGATAATCTAAACATATAAAATATAAGTAATGTGTGATTTCTGTGTGATCATAAATAGTGAGAAATGTGCCTTAGTGTTTAAAAACTAGGGTCTGTCCCTTTAAGAACGGCATTTTGTTTAAAAAGCTCATTGCGTAGTGCAAATTTAGACATTGGCATTGTGAAGAAACAGAATGTAGGTTGTCTTGGCTAATTATAGATCAAAGAATTATAGGATTCTGTGCACGTAAATCTACAAAAATCTCTCATGTACTTCTTAATTATATGATAAAAGACTCTACTGCAAACGGGCACAGCTATAACTGGCTACAACACTTAATACGTCTGTTAAACAACCTAGGCATGTCCGATATTTATATGTTGAAAATGTTCCCCATCCATAAAAATACAAACTGAGAATGTTAAACGAAGGCAATTAGAACAGTACTTACAAACATGGCATAACAACATCGAGTCTACACCCAAAGGCAAAACATATTTTATTTTTAAACAAATTTTAACTTTATAAAAATATACTTCATTAAATTACCCGAAAAATTGTGGGTCATCCTTCTGAAATTCAGAACATGTATTCATTATTTACCCATAGAAACAGGACGCTGGAATAGCATCCCAGTCGAAAACAGATTATGTACATTGTGCGAAGAAAATTATATTGGAGATGAATATCACTACTTATTTAAATGTAATTATTTTATGAATACTCGCAAAAGGCTTATAAAGCCATATTATTATAAAAACAAACCTAGCACACTTAAATTCAAAGAACTGTTTAATTGTAATAGCATAAGCACTCTCCGTAAAATGTCAAAATTCATTTCTGAAATTACAAGTAAATTCAGTAAACCATAGATAAATATCTTCAATATCATTTGATACTTTTAAAAGTGCTGACTTGAATATCTTGTCAACATGCGTCTTCATTTTAAAAATGGGTATGTAGCAATTTTGAATTGTGTTTGTATATATTCTGCGAAGATCTCCTGTTGTATAACTATTGTACAATAATTTCTCATATATGCTTTCGTTTGACGGCCAGAGTGTACCGAAATAAAGTTTCAAAGTGTTCAAAGTGAAGACGATAAGTTTGGTTATCCTAGGACAAGTTACTTGAATATCCTCAATCTTATGCAAGAGCAGTGTTACTGTGATTGATTTTTACACATAATGTTATGTCATCTGCCATTGAAATCCATGTTAAACTGAGTGTTAGAAGCTTAAGTCGTAGGCGGTTTCGGACGTAGGGTTGAATAGAAGATGGTTCTGAGCTCCCACTCCCTCCCCCACCTTCTTTCGGTTGGTTACACCGAAGTTCTGAATATGATTTGTATTCCTCATGCGTAAATAACCAATCTTCCCTGTGAGACATGGGCCAAACTTTACATCCTAACCTCCAAAGGCAAGAAATTAAAAATTGTAAATTTAATTTTAATTTTAATTTTAATATATTTATAATAATTGATTTTGGAACAGCCCGCTCAAAATGTTGCTCCAAAAAATATTGGAAATTAAATATCAGTTTAAAATTATTATAAGTTTCATGATTTTGTTGGGGGTTTTTTAATTTGGCTCCAGAAGTATAAAAATAATTAAGTCTTTGCCTGGAAATGTATTTATTCCCTGGGCCCGTGCTCATAAAACTTAAAGTCTAGACTTTAATAAAGTCCAGACTTTAACGTAATGCTATTTGAATGGCTTTGTCTAGACTTTAAGGTTTATAAGCACGGGGCCAGATTGTGTGTATTCGTGTATAGGGGAACAACCCCCCCCCCCCCCCCACACACACACACACACATACACACACACCACCACCACCACCACCCACTACCCTAACGCCAACCCCCTCCCGACGATATACTCACCATCAGGGTGGACAGAGGCTTCTTTCTTTGTGAAATTAAGCACGCCATGAAACTATTATCCTCTGAAAAAAACAAAAGCCACCAAACATGATGCAGGTTTAACATTAGGTTGCACACAACCAATGAGTTCTCCATGCAGTTCAATACAATCCCTATGTCAGAATATATTCCGTGAAAAAGAAAACAATATGGAGAGGGTCATGTGACTATAAGTTTTAAGGACAACTTCACTCGGCAATTGCCACCTATCTTACAACAAAATCAATATGGGTTGACCAAGAAAATATTCAGTTAGCTAGTAAAAAAACCCAGTACAGTTTGTTTTATTTAACGACGCCTCTATAGCGCCTTGATTTTTATCTTATCATTGGCTATTGGTCGTCAAACATATAGTCATTGTGACATATTTCTTTAGAGGAAACCCGCTGCCGCCACCTAGACTACTCTTTGCGATAAGCAGCAAGGGGTCTTTTATATGCACTTTCTTACGGACAGGACAGCACATACCACGGCCTTTGATGAACCAGTTGTGGACCATTGGTTGGAACGGAAAATAGCCCAAAATGCAAATGGGATGACCGACCGCTTCACAGGCGGACACGCTTGAGCTATATCCCGCTTCCTCAGTTAGCTAGAGCACCGCCTTGAACATGTTGGTGTTATACAAATGGCAGTATACCATATGCACCGTTGTTATCAGTTAGTGCTAATAATATGGGCGGGATTTAGCTCAGTCGGTTGAGTGCTAGCTTGAGGTGCTTGCGTCGCAGGATCGAATCACTTCGGTGGATCCATTCAACTGATTGCGGTTTTTTTTCTGTTTCCAACCAGTGCATCACAACTGGTCAAATACCGTGGTATGTGTTTTCCTGTCTGTGGGGAAAGTGCATATAAAAGATTCCTAGCTGCATTAAGAAAAGTCTAGCGGGTTTCCTCTGATGACTACGAGTCAGAATTGCCAAATGTTTGACATCCAATAGCCGATGATTAATTAATCAGTGTGCGCCAGTGTTAAACAAAACAAACTTTTACTAATAATAAAAATGGAGGTGCAAACAATTGGGTAAATACTACAGAGGTCAACCTACTTGTAATCATAAAATAAAGACTTCAAAAGGCATATCAAAATTTTGCATTTATTTTGTTTGTGAGGAATTATTTCCTAAACCGGCCTATAATAAGCCAAGACAACATGTCACGACAGTATAAATGGTGGTGTGATGCAGCCTTTGCATGAATGAGTGAATGAATTAATGAATGAGTGAATGAATGAATGAATGAAAGAATGAAACAAACAAACAAACAAACAAACAAAAATGTTTTATTTAAGGACGTACTCAACACATTTTATTTACGGTTATATGGCGTCAGATAATGAATGAATGAATGTTTAACGACACCGAGAACAAAAATACATATCGGCTATTGGATGTCAAAATAAAGAAAGTATTATGGCAATATTAGTTACATTAAGAATAAAATGTATAAAAGTATGTAAAACCACGGTGTAAAGACATGTAGAGAAACGTATAATACAATACAAACATCAAGGTAAGTATATTTTAAACCTGTATAGAAATCAGTGTCTGTAGCGTTTCCTTACAAATCAGTGGACAGGTATGCAGGAGGACCGATATAGACGGACAGAGAAATACGATGGACGTGTGGACGGGCTGAGCGAGTGGACAGACAGACAGACAGACAAACATAGATAGTGAAACGGACAAACAGACCGACAGTATACAGTAAGAAAGACAGATATATACAAACGGACGGATATATACAGACAGCGAAAGTTTGTTTTGTTAATGGTATCACTAGAGCACATTAACTTATTAATCATCGCTTGTTGGTTGTCAAACATTTGGTAATTTTTAAATTTTTATAGTCTTAGAAAGAAAACCCGCTACATTTTTTCATTAGTAGCAAGGGATTTTTGTTATGCACCATCCCACAGACATACACATACCTGTCGTAGTGCAGTGGCTGGAACGAAAAATAGGCCAATGGGTTCACCGGCGAGGATAGATCCTACGACCTTTTATATGTACCATCCCACAGAGAGGATAGCACATACCTCAGCATTTTAATATACAAGCCGTGGTGCACTGGCTGGAATGAAAAATTGCACAATGGGCCCACCAACAAGGATCGATCCTAGACCGACCGTGCAATAGAGGAGCTCTTTACCACTGGGCTATATTCCGTGGCGCTTCCGATACAGCCTGTCTGTAACAGCCGCATCTGCAGACACTCACAGATTGGCAGACACTGAGACAGACAGACACACGACAGACGGTAAAAGAGACAAATTACCAAAAACACTTACTATTGTAAACTGATGGCGAGTGTGTTCTGTATTGTGATTGGTTAATTACATTATTTTTCCGGGATCAAATAGACAATAACACTCGGAAAGCTAATGACGTCATTAAAGGTGACGTCATTAGCAATTGGAACAGGCGAATTTGATGATTCAAGGGTCTACAGTTAGATTGTAGCCCGGTATTCTTTTCAAGAAATACGAAATATACAGTCAGTTCTGCAGAAAAACGATTCAGTTTACAATGGACATAACCATATTGAGTTTTTAGATTTGCTAACGCCTTTAGTCAAAAATAACATTTACGAGATCAAATAGACAATAACACACGCAAATCTAAAAACTCCATATATGGTTATCTCCCAATTAATGGTGTAACAATTCCATTGAACTATAGATATGGTGCGATAGTCAGTGCCTCGATAGCAATGCACCGATAGTTAATTCAACTATCGATAACTATCGCAATTGTTTGCTCAACTATCAATAGTTTCGATAGTATGCATAGTGAATTATGGTCTACGACCAACGCATGATTGCACTACCTGGTTTTGCGAAATATCTATTCATATATATTACTGTTATAGCGATTGAAGAATTCACAACACTATTGCAATAGTACTATCACTCATGGGCGTTGTCACGGGGATCCTATAATACCCGTAACTGAATAAAACACGATTATCCAAATATGTCTCCTAACTGTATATCTATTAGATTTCTCTGTATCAGGCAGTTTAAAACCCGAGTGGCTCGTCTCTAGGTATATCAGAGATAGATCTTATATAAAGTATATATATATATATATATATATATATATATATATATATATATATATATATATATATATATATATATATATATAGCACGTTTAGTTCACTAGAAAACACAACAAAACACAATACTCATTGGAATCTGTATTAACACTAACGCTAACAAATGTACTTGCCGCAGTAGTTAATTAACAACAACAATATAATAACAACCCAGAGCTAAACACTTAATTAGTTAATCTCTAGGTGTCTAGTTTACACAATATTCTAATCACTTCACGGTAATACAACACACACACGTGTGATAATTGAGAAACGCTTCCAGGGGAACTTAATTAATAAAGGAATTACAACTCTATTCCTAACTGGTTAATTTTTAATTAACCTTTAACTACTCATTCAGTAACCTTGTAATACAGAATTAATACTGGTACCTATCACAATAAAGACAATAACCTACAGTTTACCTAGGTCCTCTAGGATGACCGGCTAAGCTTTATATTACCAAATACTCGTATAAAATATTAGACAGTGAAGCCTACACTTTACTTCGTCAGTTTACCGGAAACACTGTCTAAATAATATTGGTATAATACAGTATTAAAATATTTAAAGTCACATCAATCACATCAAGGTTATACAACAGAGCAGAAATATATATTTACCACGTCCGGACTGAACTTATATAGATCGTTCAGTGGACGACGTCCGTTTCCCCTGGATACTTCCAATGTTTCTCACCGATATATCTAAAATCCTAGCTATTTATTATAAAATCCCAGACTGGTCCGGAGACAGTATGCGGGACAGAATCTTATCATGTGAATTTCCACCACTCCCAGAGTCGATATATTTCCTTAGATGGCCAGACTTTCTGTCGCCTAGTCCGCCAGAAACCACGGTCGTAAAACCGCACTACCTGAGTTATTGCGTAACTACTGGCCACATGGCCTCCACACCTGGACTAAGTGCATATTGGGATGCACGGTCGCGCGGAGGTATTACGTAACCAAGTGCACACGGCCCTCTAAAACAATTAACATCATCAAAGGTGAAAAGATAAGAGCATGTACCGTCACAGGCGTACATAGGATTTTGAAAAGCGGGGTTCCAATACATAGGATTTTGAAAAGGGGGGTTCCAAAATAGATTGCAGAGATATTGGGCATATATTTCTATGTTGAGTAAATATAATAATGTCAGATATCAATGTCAGATATATTAAATTATTTAAAAAAGCGATTTCAGGGAGGGGGGGGTCGGTCGAACCCATTGAACACACACACACACACACACACACACACACACACACACACACACACACACACACGTATGTACGCCCATGTCACTACTGCAATACTATCTCAAAAAAGTATTTTAACAATCGCAATGGTAAAACTGACCGTAATAATAAGCCCTACTTACTATAGTCGTCCATCATCGACGATATCGAAGTGGCGAATCCAGCCTTGGACCGCCATCGGACTCTGAAGGTACCGGTCACGTCACGTGGTTCCGCCAGAGTGGCATGCGCAGACACGGTGTACTGGTTCAGTTTGAAGCCGACCGGCGTGGGCGTGTCCAGTTTGTACTGATGTCTCGCCTCCCCGGATATGACGGTCATTACGAATTCGGAGGCGTATATCACTTCATACACCAGATACAACTTGGTTATCTGGAAGTCGCTCACTGAAACATTAAAATGGCGTACATTAAATACCTGAACTAGCTCGGTGTAAATGCGTACACGCACGCACGCACGTACACGGAGATCCAGCGGAAGAAAGGAAGGAAATGTTTTATTTAACGACGCACTTAACACATTTTATTTACGGTTATATGGCGTCAGACATATGGTTAAGGACCACACAGATATTGAGAGAGGAAACCCGCTGTCGCCACTTCATGAGCTACTCTACAGAGATTCAGAGACACACACGCATACACTTGCACACGTACAAAAAGCTGTCCAATAGTAAACATACTTAATTTGCCAAGAGTTGTTCATTTATTTTGTATCACTTGATTTTCTATTGAATTTCATCTTTAAATGATGTGTATTTGCATTTATTGTATTAAGTAGTAGTGCATGGAACACGCTGTGAAATGATAGCAATCCAAATCAATATTTTCGAAGTGGCGTAACGTCGACAAACGTCGCGTCGGCTGGTGTGTGCTGGTGTGTGTGCTGGTGTGTATGCTGGTGTGTGTGTGCTGGTGTGTGTGCTGGTGTATGCTGGTGTGTGTGCTGGTGTGCACATATTCCGACTACTGCTGGGGCGGGATGTAGCCCAGTAGTAAAGCTCTCGCTTGATGTGCGGTCGGTATCGTATCGATTACCGTCGGAGGGCCCATTGGGCTATTTCTCGTTCCAGCCAGTGCACCACGACTGGTATATCAAAGGCTGTGGTATGTGCCAAACTGTGAGATGGTGCATGTAAAAGAACCCTTGCTTCCCCTCTAGTGGGGTCGTTAAACAAAACAAACCGACTACTGCCTACTCGAAGTTCGTGTTGACGTCAATCTGGGTCGTATCTAGGATTTTTTATTTTTTATTTTTTTTGGGAGGGGGGGTATATGAATTCTTGGAACGAACAGCCATGGAAGGCGCAGTACATTAGGGGAGGCTCTGAAATACCATTCTGCTACCATTTTAGGGAGGTTACATACTTAAAACGTTAATATCAATAACCAGTAATTTGTTTGGAGGGTTGAGGGGGGACTACCACCCCCTTGTTCCTCCCTCTTCTCCGCTAGCTACGGCCTTTGTGTTTTTTGTGTGCGCGAAGCTTAGAATGGACGTACCATAAGCATCGAGGCTGATAACTACCCCAGTCGTATCGTTGGCATTCTGTAACCTCAAGACGTGCACGTCCTTTAGCTTCAGCGAAATCTTCCTTCGCTCGTCGAGGGAGTCTCCACGATGTACGAGTTTGAACGAATGGTCTGGCGTTAGTTCGGGATCTCGCGTCACTGCCGTTGATGATGTCAGACCGAGCAGCACGTCTGGTGGAGTCGGGTTGTCGGGCTTGATGAGATTCTCCAGCGTTGTCACGGGAAGAGCATCCGGGTAGCTACGGCTAAATAAATCTTTGAACACCTTGTGTTTCTTTAAAACCACGGCACCAACATTGTAAAGTGTGTTGTCTTGAATGTATGGAACTGCGATGAAGTCTGACGCTGAAAAAAAACCCCATTAAAATAAAATAAAGTGATAGACTTTAGTTTTTGTTTAAACACTAAGGCATATTTTTCACTAATGGAGCCGTTTATGTTAAATCACTGAAATCAAACATTACTTATATTTTATTGTTTAAATTAACAAACCGAATGTTTCTGGTCATCATGGTATTTCTATTACCACAAAATGCATTTTTTAATATATATTTTGAAAAACGCACGTGCGTCTGAGAGGTAACTGTTAAGAAGTCAAATTCTAATCTATTTTTAAGGATATTTTCCTGTTTTAACGTCAAAGACTCTTGCTTCACTCTGTTGTAACTTTATTCAAATGTGTAACAGGTTTGTAGATTAACTAAACTTAGTGTCTATTTTTAAGGATTGAAACTAGGGTCTGCGTCTTTAAAAGTTACATTTTATCCATTTATCCGACAGTTCTCAAGAATGTAGCTCATAAATATCTCTATGTTAGTAGAATTGTGGGTTTTTTTTAATATGACTAGCTAGACTTGGTTATAAACATTATGATTTGTTGTATAACCTACGCCACTGGCGTAGCCAGGATTTTATATTGGGGGGAAACCACTATTGGAGGGCTAACCCACACTATGTACGTATGTATGATTTTATAAAATTTAATACAATAAACAAAAAAAGTTTTATAGGGGGGGCCATTGCCTCCGTGTCCGCTGCCCCCTCCCCCCTCCCCACTACGCCACTGGCCTATGCGTAGTAAACCAACATATAAGTTTATTTCAGCAATATTATTTTTAATGAATTGGGGCCATTCAAATATTATGTTATTACTAAAATATTCCTTCTTTTTTCTTGAACGCTCTGTTAGGGCGACGATGTTTAACGTAGGTAGTTACAGTTAGACGTATACACAATAAGGATTATTTAATCGAGTTGAAATGCGTATCATAATCTTCGTTTTCCCAAATTGCAAAACAGTACGTTAAAATTATATTATACCCATCAGTAGCTCGAGTATCCTGTAGCCCTTCCCTGTTTATATGTTGTCCCTGACAAATGACAACATATAAACAGGGGAGGGCTACAGGACACTTGAGCTAGCCCATAATTGCATGATGTTTTTGTGAATGGGAGGCGGAGTCTTCAAGCGGAGGTGTAGTCTACCGTTACGGAGCGGTACATGGGGGAGGGGGGTCTAAGTTAGTTTGACCAAAATAGTGTTACGTAATATTTGAGCGTGGAGGGTGGGACATATCCCAGTCGTAAAGCGATCGCTTGATGCGCGGTCTGTCTAGGATCGATCCCTGGGCTATTTCTCGCTCTAGCCAGTGCACCACGATTGGCATATCAAAGGCCGCGGTATGTGCTATCCTGTCTGTGGGGTGGTTCATATAAAAGACCCTTGATTCTAATGATTAATAAATCAATGTGCTCTAAGAGTGTTGTTAAACAAAACAAACTTTACTTAACTTTTATTTTAAAGGCCCCATATATAATTATTTATGGTCTCACTACACAGATGTCATCTGCCATTGAAACACATGTTAAATTGCCCAACTTAAAATGAGGATTGCCAATAGAATGGGTTCTCATTTGTAGTAACAACATACACCATTGCAAACATATAAGCATTTATTTTCACTCCAAAATTGAGAACATTTCCGTCTCAGTTTTTTGCTATATGACCGCATCTGGCTGAAGTACCGGTCCAAATAGGTGGTTCATTAAGGTCTCACTACATATATGTCATCTGCCATTGAAACCCATGTTAAACTGCCCAACTTCAAGCGACGATTGCCCATAGCACGGGTTCTCGTTGGCACTAACAACATACACCATTGCGAACATACATTATATAAGCATTTATATTCATTCCAAAATTGTGAACATTTCCGTCTGTTTTTTGCTATATGACCGCATCTGGCTGTAGTACCGGTCCGAACAGGTGGTTCATTAACCGATTCACTCCGGCTGTCACTTGCACTATATACCCATGTCCCAAAAGGTCGATGCACAATATTACAAAATAACGTGGGCAAAATACAGCCAGAAGGCTTACCATTAAACATACATATTGTTTTAATTCTTCACCATTTCCTAGAAGTGAATATGTGAACCATAACATGTGCCACAATTAGGAACTATAGTGGACCGTGATGAATGAACTCTCACCCGGAAGTGATATGTGTAGTGAGACCTTAAAGTCTATTGACCGATTTTGTCAAACTTGGTTTGAAGTCAGTTTGATAATTTGGGTCATTTACACCATGAAAATCTATACTAGAGCCGTGTAACTTATGAACTCTAACCAATACACCAAAAGATAGATGCACCATACCATCCAATAAAACTTCATATTACATTGTTACTCCTTGGTCATCCACACAATAGATGGCCATCAAACAAGCAGCCACTATATGGTAATGTATGACCTTGTTGGTAGTTCTGATATGGGGAACATACAAAGAAGCTAATTATCTAGTTAGTTCATTAAAAATATTAGTTTCCATCAATTGTTGCTATGGGCAACAATTGTTTCATAATGAAGTGTTGAAATCCTGTTTTCTTCTGTATATTTCAGCATGAAGATCCACATATTATTAATGGCAGATACAAATTCTACTTTCATAGTAGAATACTATGTTATATATTCACAATACCATCAAAACTGTTTGTCACTATGACTGTACATTCGAAAAAATTCATTATGCACAAAATCACAGAAATTAGGGTGAATTTGGATATTGACCTTGTGACCTTGAATTTTGACCTTTTACAATGAGAAACTCAGTGTTAGACACTCATATCAATTTATTTATTACATGTAAGAACACTAGAATATACATTTTGACACACACACACACACCCCTAAAAAATAAAAAGAAAAGAAAAAGAAAAATAATAAAAATAAATAAAATTGACATGTTTGCTATATTTACCCAAATAGAGCCCCCATACGCTTGGCTCAAATCCACATTGATGTAATTACCTTTTATAAGGATGCTACACTAGTACATTTTCATTTTGGCTTGCTAAACTTATATATTTTGGGATAAACAGTAATTTCATGTTTTACATTATGGTCTCACTACACAGATGTCATCTGCTATTGAAAGCCATGTTAAACTGCCCAACTTCAAGCGAAGATTGCCATAGCACGGGTTCTCGTTGGCACTAACAACATACACCATTGCGAACATACATTATATAAGCATTTATATTCATTCCAAAATTGTGAACATTTTCGTCTCAGTTTTTTGCTATAAAACCGCATCTGGCTGTAGTACCGGTCCGAACAGGTGGTTCATTGACCGATTCACTCCGGCTGTCACTTGCACTATATACCCATGTCCCAAAAGGTCGATGCACAATATTACAAAATAACATGGGCAAAATACAGCCAGAAGGCTTACCATTAAACATACATATTGTTTTAATTCTTCATCATTACCTAGAAGTGAATATGTGAACCACAACATGTGCCACAAATAGGAACTTTAGTGGACCGTGATGAATGAACTCTCACCCGGAAGTGATCTGTGTAGTGAGACCTTACGATTGCAGTATATGATGTATACATTTTGTCGTTATTTATGGGGGGGGGGGGGGGGGGGGATTATTTAACTTCGTCTCAATGTGTCCTTCATTTAGGTCTCGCTACACAG